>NW_027366415.1:0-73165 GCF_046119375.1 Phyllobates terribilis | reverse complement strand
GATTCAAAGAGAGTGAGATGCCAGCTCCTTTCATTCAGTCAGTAGCTTCAAACATTTCTGGACGTTTTTCAATGGCAAAAATCAATGAATATTGTAAATGCACAAACAGTAATATCTCCACATTGCAAGGTGCAATTCTGAAATTTTTTGCTTTTTCCTGTTAATCCTAGCATGATAAAGAAGATTCAAAGAGAGTGAGATGCCAGCTCCTTTCATTCAGTCAGTAGCTTCAAACTTCTGGTATATGAATAACATGATGTTTTTCAATGGCAAAAATCAATGAATATTGTAAATGCACAAACAGTAATATCTCCACATTGCAAGGTGCAATTCTGAAATTTTTTGCTTTTTCCTGTTAATCCTAGCATGATAAAGAAGATTCAAAGAGAGTGAGATGCCAGCTCCTTTCATTCAGTCAGTAGCTTCAAACATTTCTGGACGTTTTTCAATGGCAAAAATCAATGAATATTGTAAATGCACAAACAGTAATATCTCCACATTGCAAGGTGCAATTCTGACATTTTTTGCTTTTTCCTGCTAATCCTAGCATGATAAAGAAGATTCAAAGAGAGTGAGATGCCAGCTCCTTTCATTCAGTCAGTAGCTTCAAACATTTCTGGTATATGAAAAACATGTTTTTCAATGGCAAAAATCAATGAATATTGTAAATGCACAAACAGTAATATCTCCACATTGCAAGGTGCAATTCTGAAATTTTTTGCTTTTTCCTGCTAATCCTAGCAAGATAAAGAAGATTCAAAGAGAGTGAGATGCCAGCTCCTTTCATTCAGTCAGTAGCTTCAAACATTTCTGGTATATGAAAAACATGTTTTTCAATGGCAAAAATCAATGAATATTGTAAATGCACAAACAGTAATATCTCCACATTGCAAGGTGCAATTCTGAAATTTTTTGCTTTTTCCTGCTAATCCTAGCATGATAAAGAAGATTCAAAGAGAGTGAGATGCCAGCTCCTTTCATTCAGTCAGTAGCTTCAAACATTTCTGGACGTTTTTCAATGGCAAAAATCAATGAATATTGTAAATGCACAAACAGTAATATCTCCACATTGCAAGGTGCAATTCTGAAATTTTTGCTTTTTCCTGTTAATCCTAGCATGATAAAGAAGATTCAAAGAGAGTGAGATGCCAGCTCATTTCATTCAGTCAGTAGCTTCAAACATTTCTGGTATATGAATAACATGATGTTTTTCAATGGCAAAAATCAATGAATATTGTAAATGCACAAACAGTAATATCTCCACATTGCAAGGTGCAATTCTGAAATTTTTGCTTTTTCCTGCTAATCCTAGCATGATAAAGAAGATTCAAAGAGAGTGAGATGCCAGCTCCTTTCATTCAGTCAGTAGCTTCAAACATTTCTGGACGTTTTTCAATGGCAAAAAACAATGAATATTGTAAATGCACAAACAGTAATATCTCCACATTGCAAGGTGCAATTCTGAAATTTTTTGCTTTTTCCTGCTAATCCTAGCATGATAAAGAAGATTCAAAGAGAGTGAGATGTCAGCTCCTTTCATTCAGTCAGTAGCTTCAAACATTTCTGGACGTTTTTCAATGGCAAAAATCAATGAATATTGTAAATGCACAAACAGTAATATCTCCACATTGCAAGGTGCAATTCTGAAATTTTTTGCTGTTTCCTGCTAATCCTAGCAGGATAAAGAAGATTCAAAGAGAGTGAGATGCCAGCTCCTTTCATTCAGTCAGTAGCTTCAAACATTTCTGGTATATGAAAAACATGTTTTCAATGGCAAAAATCAATGAATATTGTAAATGCACAAACAGTAATATCTCCACATTGCAAGGTGCAATTCTGAAATTTTTTGCTTTTTCCTGCTAATCCTAGCATGATAAAGAAGATTCAAAGAGAGTGAGATGCCAGCTCCTTTCATTCAGTCAGTAGCTTCAAACATTTCTGGTATATGAAAAACATGTTTTTCAATGGCAAAAAATCAATGAATATTGTAAATGCACAAACAGTAATATCTCCACATTGCAAGGTGCAATTCTGAAATTTTTTGCTTTTTCCTGCTAATCCTAGCATCATAAACAAGATTCAAAGAGAGTGAGATGCCAGCTCCTTTCATTCAGTCAGTAGCTTCAAACATTTCTGGTATATGAAAAACTGTTTTTCAATGGCAAAAATCAATGAATATTGTAAATGCACAAACAGTAATATCTCCACATTGCAAGGTGCAATTCTGAAATTTTTTGCTTTTTCCTGCTAATCCTAGCATGATAAAGAAGATTCAAAGAGAGTGAGATGCCAGCTCCTTTCATTCAGTCAGTAGCTTCAAACATTTCTGGTATATGAAAAACATGTTTTTCAATGGCAAAAATCAATGAATATTGTAAATGCACAAACAGTAATATCTCCACATTGCAAGGTGCAATTCTGAAATTTTTTGCTTTTCCTGCTAATCCTAGCATGATAAAGAAGATTCAAAGAGAGTGAGATGCCAGCTCCTTTCATTCAGTCAGTAGCTTCAAACATTTCTGGACGTTTTTCAATGGCAAAAATCAATGAATATTGTAAATGCACAAACAGTAATATCTCACATTGCAAGGTGCAATTCTGAAATTTTTTGCTTTTTCCTGTTAATCCTAGCATGATAAAGAAGATTCAAAGAGAGTGAGATGCCAGCTCCTTTCATTCAGTCAGTAGCTTCAAACTTCTGGTATATGAATAACATGATGTTTTTCAATGGCAAAAATCAATGAATATTGTAAATGCACAAACAGTAATATCTCCACATTGCAAGGTGCAATTCTGAAATTTTTTTGCTTTTTCCTGTTAATCTAGCATGATAAAGAAGATTCAAAGAGAGTGAGATGCCAGCTCCTTTCATTCAGTCAGTAGCTTCAAACATTTCTGGACGTTTTTCAATGGCAAAAATCAATGAATATTGTAAATGCACAAACAGTAATATCTCCACATTGCAAGGTGCAATTCTGAAATTTTTTGCTTTTTCCTGCTAATCCTAGCATGATAAAGAAGATTCAAAGAGAGTGAGATGCCAGCTCCTTTCATTCAGTCAGTAGCTTCAAACATTTCTGGTATATGAAAAACATGTTTTTCAATGGCAAAAATCAATGAATATTGTAAATGCACAAACAGTAATATCTCCACATTGCAAGGTGCAATTCTGAAATTTTTTGCTTTTTCCTGCTAATCCTAGCATGATAAAGAAGATTCAAAGAGAGTGAGATGCCAGCTCCTTTCATTCAGTCAGTAGCTTCAAACATTTCTGGTATATGAAAAACATGTTTTTCAATGGCAAAAATCAATGAATATTGTAAATGCACAAACAGTAATATCTCCACATTGCAAGGTGCAATTCTGAAATTTTTTGCTTTTTCCTGCTAATCCTAGCAAGATAAAGAAGATTTAAAGAGAGTGAGATGCCAGCTCCTTTCATTCAGTCAGTAGCTTCAACATTTCTGGTATATGAAAAACATGTTTTTCAATGGCAAAAATCAATGAATATTGTAAATGCACAAACAGTAATATCTCCACATTGCAAGGTGCAATTCTGAAATTTTTTGCTTTTTCCTGCTAATCCTAGCATGATAAAGAAGATTCAAAGAGAGTGAGATGCCAGCTCCTTTCATTCAGTCAGTAGCTTCAAACATTTCTGGACGTTTTTCAATGGCAAAAATCAATGAATATTGTAAATGCACAAACAGTAATATCTCCACATTGCAAGGTGCAATTCTGAAATTTTTTGCTTTTTCCTGTTAATCCTAGCATGATAAAGAAGATTTCAAAGAGAGTGAGATGCCAGCTCCTTTCATTCAGTCAGTAGCTTCAAACATTTCTGGTATATGAATAACATGTTTTTCAATGGCAAAAATCAATGAATATTGTAATGCACAAACAGTAATATCTCCACATTGCAAGGTGCAATTCTGAAATTTTTTGCTTTTTCCTGCTAATCCTAGCATGATAAAGAAGATTCAAAGAGAGTGAGATGCCAGCTCCTTTCATTCAGTCAGTAGCTTCAAACATTTCTGGACGTTTTTCAATGGCAAAAAACAATGAATATTGTAAATGCACAAACAGTAATATCTCCACATTGCAAGGTGCAATTCTGAAATTTTTTGCTTTTTCTGCTAATCCTAGCATGATAAAGAAGATTCAAAGAGAGTGAGATGTCAGCTACTTTCATTCAGTCAGTAGCTTCAAACATTTCTGGTATATGAAAAACATGTTTTTCAATGGCAAAAATCAATGAATATTGTAAATGCACAAACAGTAATATCTCCACATTGCAAGGTGCAATTCTGAAATTTTTGCTTTTTCCTGCTAATCCTAGCATGATAAAGAAGATTCAAAGAGAGTGAGATGCCAGCTCCTTTCATTCAGTCAGTAGCTTCAAACATTTCTGGTATATGAAAAACATGTTTTTCAATGGCAAAAAATCAATGAATATTGTAAATGCACAAACAGTAATATCTCCACATTGCAAGGTGCAATTCTGAAATTTTTTGCTTTTTCCTGCTAATCCTAGCATGATAAAGAAGATTCAAAGAGAGTGAGATGCCAGCTCCTTTCATTCAGTCAGTAGCTTCAAACATTTCTGGTATATGAAAAACATGTTTTTCAATGGCAAAAATCAATGAATATTGTAAATGCACAAACAGTAATATCTCCACATTGCAAGGTGCAATTCTGAAATTTTTTGCTTTTTCCTGCTAATCCTAGCATGATAAAGAAGATTCAAAGAGAGTGAGATGCCAGCTCCTTTCATTCAGTCAGTAGCTTCAAACATTTCTGGACGTTTTTCAATGGCAAAAATCAATGAATATTGTAAATGCACAAACAGTAATATCTCCACATTGCAAGGTGCAATTCTGAAATTTTTTGCTTTTTCCTGTTAATCCTAGCATGATAAAGAAGATTCAAAGAGAGTGAGATGCCAGCTCCTTTCATTCAGTCAGTAGCTTCAAACTTCTGGTATATGAATAACATGATGTTTTTCAATGGCAAAAATCAATGAATATTGTAAATGCACAAACAGTAATATCTCCACATTGCAAGGTGCAATTCTGAAATTTTTTGCTTTTTCTGTTAATCCTAGCATGATAAAGAAGATTCAAAGAGAGTGAGATGCCAGCTCCTTTCATTCAGTCAGTAGCTTCAAACATTTCTGGACGTTTTTCAATGGCAAAAATCAATGAATATTGTAAATGCACAAACAGTAATATCTCCACATTGCAAGGTGCAATTCTGAAATTTTTTGCTTTTTCCTGCTAATCCTAGCATGATAAAGAAGATTCAAAGAGAGTGAGATGCCAGCTCCTTTCATTCAGTCAGTAGCTTCAAACATTTCTGGTATATGAAAAACATGTTTTTCAATGGCAAAAATCAATGAATATTGTAAATGCACAAACAGTAATATCTCCACATTGCAAGGTGCAATTCTGAAATTTTTTGCTTTTTCCTGCTAATCCTAGCATGATAAAGAAGATTCAAAGAGAGTGAGATGCCAGCTCCTTTCATTCAGTCAGTAGCTTCAAACATTTCTGGTATATGAAAAACATGTTTTTCAATGGCAAAAATCAATGAATATTGTAAATGCACAAACAGTAATATCTCCACATTGCAAGGTGCAATTCTGAAATTTTTTGCTTTTTCCTGCTAATCCTAGCATGATAAAGAAGATTCAAAGAGAGTGAGATGCCAGCTCCTTTCATTCAGTCAGTAGCTTCAAACATTTCTGGACGTTTTTCAATGGCAAAAATCAATGAATATTGTAAATGCACAAACAGTAATATCTCCACATTGCAAGGTGCAATTCTGAAATTTTTTGCTTTTTCCTGTTAATCCTAGCATGATAAAGAAGATTCAAAGAGAGTGAGATGCCAGCTCCTTTCATTCAGTCAGTAGCTTCAAACATTTCTGGTATATGAATAACATGATGTTTTTCAATGGCAAAAATCAATGAATATTGTAAATGCACAAACAGTAATATCTCCACATTGCAAGGTGCAATTCTGAAATTTTTTGCTTTTTCCTGCTAATCCTAGCATGATAAAGAAGATTCAAAGAGAGTGAGATGCCAGCTCCTTTCATTCAGTCAGTAGCTTCAAACATTTCTGGACGTTTTTCAATGGCAAAAAACAATGAATATTGTAAATGCACAAACAGTAATATCTCCACATTGCAAGGTGCAATTCTGAAATTTTTTGCTTTTTCCTGCTAATCCTAGCATGATAAAGAAGATTCAAAGAGAGTGAGATGTCAGCTCCTTTCATTCAGTCAGTAGCTTCAAACATTTCTGGTATATGAAAAACATGTTTTTCAATGGCAAAAATCAATGAATATTGTAAATGCACAAACAGTAATATCTCCACATTGCAAGGTGCAATTCTGAAATTTTTTGCTTTTTCCTGCTAATCCTAGCATGATAAAGAAGATTCAAAGAGAGTGAGATGCCAGCTCCTTTCATTCAGTCAGTAGCTTCAAACATTTCTGGTATATGAAAAACATGTTTTTCAATGGCAAAAATCAATGAATATTGTAAATGCACAAACAGTAATATCTCCACATTGCAAGGTGCAATTCTGAAATTTTTTGCTTTTTCCTGCTAATCCTAGCATGATAAAGAAGATTCAAAGAGAGTGAGATGCCAGCTCCTTTCATTCAGTCAGTAGCTTCAAAACATTTCTGGTATATGAAAAACATGTTTTTCAATGGCAAAAATCAATGAATATTGTAAATGCACAAACAGTAATATCTCCACATTGCAAGGTGCAATTCTGAAATTTTTTGCTTTTTCCTGCTAATCCTAGCATGATAAAGAAGATTCAAAGAGAGTGAGATGCCAGCTCCTTTCATTCAGTCAGTAGCTTCAAACATTTCTGGTATATGAAATAACGTTTTTCAATGGCAAAAATCAATGAATATTGTAAATGCACAAACAGTAATATCTCCACATTGCAAGGTGCAATTCTGAAATTTTTTGCTTTTTCCTGCTAATCCTAGCATGATAAAGAAGATTCAAAGAGAGTGAGATGCCAGCTCCTTTCATTCAGTCAGTAGCTTCAAACTTCTGGTATATGAATAACATGATGTTTTTCAATGGCAAAAATGAATGAATATTGTAAATGCACAAACAGTAATATCTCCACATTGCAAGGTGCAATTCTGAAATTTTTTGCTTTTTCCTGTTAATCCTAGCATGATAAAGAAGATTCAAAGAGAGTGAGATGCCAGCTCCTTTCATTCAGTCAGTAGCTTCAAACATTTCTGGACGTTTTTCAATGGCAAAAATCAATGAATATTGTAAATGCACAAACAGTAATATCTCCACATTGCAAGGTGCAATTCTGAAATTTTTTGCTTTTTCCTGCTAATCCTAGCATGATAAAGAAGATTCAAAGAGAGTGAGATGCCAGCTCCTTTCATTCAGTCAGTAGCTTCAAACATTTCTGGTATATGAAAAACATGTTTTTCAATGGCAAAAATCAATGAATATTGTAAATGCACAAACAGTAATATCTCCACATTGCAAGGTGCAATTCTGAAATTTTTTGCTCTTTCCTGCTAATCCTAGCATGATAAAGAAGATTCAAAGAGAGTGAGATGCCAGCTCCTTTCATTCAGTCAGTAGCTTCAAACATTTCTGGTATATGAAAAACATGTTTTTCAATGGCAAAAATCAATGAATATTGTAAATGCACAAACAGTAATATCTCCACATTGCAAGGTGCAATTCTGAAATTTTTTGCTTTTTCCTGCTAATCCTAGCAAGATAAAGAAGATTCAAAGAGAGTGAGATGCCAGCTCCTTTCATTCAGTCAGTAGCTTCAAACATTTCTGGTATATGAAAAACATGTTTTTCAATGGCAAAAATCAATGAATATTGTAAATGCACAAACAGTAATATCTCCACATTGCAAGGTGCAATTCTGAAATTTTTTGCTTTTTCCTGCTAATCCTAGCATGATAAAGAAGATTCAAAGAGAGTGAGATGCCAGCTCCTTTCATTCAGTCAGTAGCTTCAAACATTTCTGGACGTTTTTCAATGGCAAAAATCAATGAATATTGTAAATGCACAAACAGTAATATCTCCACATTGCAAGGTGCAATTCTGAAATTTTTTGCTTTTTCCTGTTAATCCTAGCATGATAAAGAAGATTCAAAGAGAGTGAGATGCCAGCTCATTTCATTCAGTCAGTAGCTTCAAACATTTCTGGTATATGAATAACATGATGTTTTTCAATGGCAAAAATCAATGAATATTGTAAATGCACAAACAGTAATATCTCCACATTGCAAGGTGCAATTCTGAAATTTTTTGCTTTTTCCTGCTAATCCTAGCATGATAAAGAAGATTCAAAGAGAGTGAGATGCCAGCTCCTTTCATTCAGTCAGTAGCTTCAAACATTTCTGGACGTTTTTCAATGGCAAAAAACAATGAATATTGTAAATGCACAAACAGTAATATCTCCACATTGCAAGGTGCAATTCTGAAATTTTTTGCTTTTTCCTGCTAATCCTAGCATGATAAAGAAGATTCAAAGAGAGTGAGATGTCAGCTCCTTTCATTCAGTCAGTAGCTTCAAACATTTCTGGACGTTTTTCAATGGCAAAAATCAATGAATATTGTAAATGCACAAACAGTAATATCTCCACATTGCAAGGTGCAATTCTGAAATTTTTTGCTGTTTCCTGCTAATCCTAGCAGGATAAAGAAGATTCAAAGAGAGTGAGATGCCAGCTCCTTTCATTCAGTCAGTAGCTTCAAACATTTCTGGTATATGAAAAACATGTTTTTCAATGGCAAAAATCAATGAATATTGTAAATGCACAAACAGTAATATCTCCACATTGCAAGGTGCAATTCTGAAATTTTTTGCTTTTTCCTGCTAATCCTAGCATGATAAAGAAGATTCAAAGAGAGTGAGATGCCAGCTCCTTTCATTCAGTCAGTAGCTTCAAACATTTCTGGTATATGAAAAACATGTTTTTCAATGGCAAAAATCAATGAATATTGTAAATGCACAAACAGTAATATCTCCACATTGCAAGGTGCAATTCTGAAATTTTTTGCTTTTTCCTGATAATCCTAGCATCATAAACAAGATTCAAAGAGTGAGATGCCAGCTCCTTTCATTCAGTCAGTAGCTTCAAACATTTCTGGTATATGAAAAACGTTTTTCAATGGCAAAAATCAATGAATATTGTAAATGCACAAACAGTAATATCTCCACATTGCAAGGTGCAATTCTGAAATTTTTTGCTTTTTCCTGCTAATCCTAGCATGATAAAGAAGATTCAAAGAGAGTGAGATGCCAGCTCCTTTCATTCAGTCAGTAGCTTCAAACATTTCTGGTATATGAAAAACATGTTTTTCAATATCAAAAATCAATGAATATTGTAAATGCACAAACAGTAATATCTCCACATTGCAAGGTGCAATTCTGAAATTTTTTGCTTTTTCCTGTTAATCCTAGCATGATAAAGAAGATTCAAAGAGAGTGAGATGCCAGCTCCTTTCATTCAGTCAGTAGCTTCAAACATTTCTGGTATATGAATAACGATGTTTTTCAATGGCAAAAATCAATGAATATTGTAAATGCACAAACAGTAATATCTCCACATTGCAAGGTGCAATTCTGAAATTTTTTGCTTTTTCCTGCTAATCCTAGCATGATAAAGAAGATTCAAAGAGAGTGAGATGCCAGCTCCTTTCATTCAGTCAGTAGCTTCAAACATTTCTGGTATATGAAAAACATGTTTTTCAATGGCAAAAATCAATGAATATTGTAAATGCACAAACAGTAATATCTCCACATTGCAAGGTGCAATTCTGAAATTTTTTGCTTTTTCCTGTTAATCCTAGCATGATAAAGAAGATTCAAAGAGAGTGAGGTGCCAGCTCCTTTCATTCAGTCAGTAGCTTCAAACATTTCTGGTATATGAATAACATGATGTTTTTCAATGGCAAAAATCAATGAATATTGTAAATGCACAAACAGTAATATCTCCACATTGCAAGGTGCAATTCTGAAATTTTTTGCTTTTTCCTGCTAATCCTAGCATGATAAAGAAGATTCAAAGAGAGTGAGATGCCAGCTCCTTTCATTCAGTCAGTAGCTTCAAACATTTCTGGTATATGAAAAACGTTTTTCAATGGCAAAAATCAATGAATATTGTAAATGCACAAACAGTAATATCTCCACATTGCAAGGTGCAATTCTGAAATTTTTTGCTTTTTCCTGCTAATCCTAGCATGATAAAGAAGATTCAAAGAGAGTGAGATGCCAGCTCCTTTCATTCAGTCAGTAGCTTCAAACATTTCTGGACGTTTTTCAATGGCAAAAATCAATGAATATTGTAAATGCACAAACAGTAATATCTCCACATTGCAAGGTGCAATTCTGAAATTTTTTGCTTTTTCCTGTTAATCCTAGCATGATAAAGAAGATTCAAAGAGAGTGAGATGCCAGCTCCTTTCATTCAGTCAGTAGCTTCAATCATTTCTGGACGTTTTTCAATGGCAAAAATCAATGAATATTGTAAATGCACAAACAGTAATATCTCCACATTGCAAGGTGCAATTCTGAAATTTTTTGCTTTTTCCTGCTAATCCTAGCATGATAAAGAAGATTCAAAGAGAGTGAGATGCCAGCTCCTTTCATTCAGTCAGTAGCTTCAAACATTTCTGGTATATGAAAAACATGTTTTTCAATGGCAAAAATCAATGAATATTGTAAATGCACAAACAGTAATATCTCCACATTGCAAGGTGCAATTCTGAAATTTTTTGCTTTTTCCTGCTAATCCTAGCATGATAAAGAAGATTCAAAGAGAGTGAGATGCCAGCTCCTTTCATTCAGTCAGTAGCTTCAAACATTTCTGGTATATGAATAACATGATTTTTCAATGGCAAAAATCAATGAATATTGTAAATGCACAAACAGTAATATCTCCACATTGCAAGGTGCAATTCTGAAATTTTTTGCTTTTTCCTGTTAATCCTAGCATGATAAAGAAGATTCAAAGAGAGTGAGATGCCAGCTCCTTTCATTCAGTCAGTAGCTTCAAACATTTCTGGTATATGAATAACATGATGTTTTTCAATGGCAAATATCAATGAATATTGTAAATGCACAAACAGTAATATCTCCACATTGCAAGGTGCAATTCTGAAATTTTTTGCTTTTTCCTGCTAATCCTAGCATGATAAAGAAGATTCAAAGAGAGTGAGATGCCAGCTCCTTTCATTCAGTCAGTAGCTTCAAACATTTCTGGACGTTTTTCAATGGCAAAAAACAATGAATATTGTAAATGCACAAACAGTAATATCTCCACATTGCAAGGTGCAATTCTGAAATTTTTTGCTTTTTCCTGCTAATCCTAGCATGATAAAGAAGATTCAAAGAGAGTGAGATGTCAGCTCCTTTCATTCAGTCAGTAGCTTCAAACATTTCTGGACGTTTTTCAATGGCAAAAATCAATGAATATTGTAAATGCACAAACAGTAATATCTCCACATTGCAAGGTGCAATTCTGAAATTTTTTGCTGTTTCCTGCTAATCCTAGCAGGATAAAGAAGATTCAAAGAGAGTGAGATGCCAGCTCCTTTCATTCAGTCAGTAGCTTCAAACATTTCTGGTATATGAAAAACATGTTTTTCAATGGCAAAAATCAATGAATATTGTAAATGCACAAACAGTAATATCTCCACATTGCAAGGTGCAATTCTGAAATTTTTTGCTTTTTCCTGCTAATCCTAGCATGATAAAGAAGATTCAAAGAGAGTGAGATGCCAGCTCCTTTCATTCAGTCAGTAGCTTCAAACATTTCTGGTATATGAAAAACATGTTTTTCAATGGCAAAAATCAATGAATATTGTAAATGCACAACAGTAATATCTCCACATTGCAAGGTGCAATTCTGAAATTTTTGCTTTTTCCTGCTAATCCTAGCATGATAAACAAGATTCAAAGAGAGTGAGATGCCAGCTCCTTTCATTCAGTCAGTAGCTTCAAACATTTCTGGTATATGAAAAACGTTTTTCAATGGCAAAAATCAATGAATATTGTAAATGCACAAACAGTAATATCTCCACATTGCAAGGTGCAATTCTGAAATTTTTTGCTTTTTCCTGCTAATCCTAGCATGATAAAGAAGATTCAAAGAGAGTGAGATGCCAGCTCCTTTCATTCAGTCAGTAGCTTCAAACATTTCTGGTATATGAAAAACGTTTTTCAATGGCAAAAATCAATGAATATTGTAAATGCACAAACAGTAATATCTCCACATTGCAAGGTGCAATTCTGAAATTTTTTGCTTTTTCCTGTTAATCCTAGCATGATAAAGAAGATTCAAAGAGAGTGAGATGCCAGCTCCTTTCATTCAGTCAGTAGCTTCAAACATTTCTGGTATATGAAAAACATGTTTTTCAATGGCAAAAATCAATGAATATTGTAAATGCACAAACAGTAATATCTCCACATTGCAAGGTGCAATTCTGAAATTTTTTGCTTTTTCCTGCTAATCCTAGCATGATAAAGAAGATTCAAAGAGAGTGAGATGCCAGCTCCTTTCATTCAGTCAGTAGCTTCAAACATTTAAAACATGTTTTTCAATGGCAAAAATCAATGAATATTGTAAATGCACAAACAGTAATATCTCCACATTGCAAGGTGCAATTCTGAAATTTTTTGCTTTTTCCTGCTAATCCTAGCATGATAAAGAAGATTCAAAGAGAGTGAGATGCCAGCTCCTTTCATTCAGTCAGTAGCTTCAAACATTTCTGGACGTTTTTCAATGGCAAAAATCAATGAATATTGTAAATGCACAAACAGTAATATCTCCACATTGCAAGGTGCAATTCTGAAATTTTTTGCTTTTTCCTGTTAATCCTAGCATGATAAAGAAGATTCAAAGAGAGTGAGATGCCAGCTCCTTTCATTCAGTCAGTAGCTTCAAACATTTCTGGTATATGAAAAACATGTTTTTCAATGGCAAAAATCAATGAATATTGTAAATGCACAAACAGTAATATCTCCACATTGCAAGGTGCAATTCTGAAATTTTTTGCTTTTTCCTGCTAATCCTAGCATGATAAAGAAGATTCAAAGAGAGTGAGATGCCAGCTCCTTTCATTCAGTCAGTAGCTTCAAACATTTCTGGTATATGAAAAACATGTTTTTCAATGGCAAAAATCAATGAATATTGTAAATGCACAAACAGTAATATCTCCACATTGCAAGGTGCAATTCTGAAATTTTTTGCTTTTTCCTGCTAATCCTAGCAAGATAAAGAAGATTCAAAGAGAGTGAGATGCCAGCTCCTTTCATTCAGTCAGTAGCTTCAAACATTTCTGGTATATGAAAAACATGTTTTTCAATGGCAAAAATCAATGAATATTGTAAATGCACAAACAGTAATATCTCCACATTGCAAGGTGCAATTCTGAAATTTTTTGCTTTTTCCTGCTAATCCTAGCATGATAAAGAAGATTCAAAGAGAGTGAGATGCCAGCTCCTTTCATTCAGTCAGTAGCTTCAAACATTTCTGGTATATGAAAAACATGTTTTTCAATGGCAAAAATCAATGAATATTGTAAATGCACAAACAGTAATATCTCCACATTGCAAGGTGCAATTCTGAAATTTTTTTGCTTTTTCCTGTTAATCCTAGCATGATAAAGAAGATTCAAAGAGAGTGAGGTGCCAGCTCCTTTCATTCAGTCAGTAGCTTCAAACATTTCTGGTATATGAATAACATGTTTTTCAATGGCAAAAATCAATGAATATTGTAAATGCACAAACAGTAATATCTCCACATTGCAAGGTGCAATTCTGAAATTTTTTGCTTTTTCCTGCTAATCCTAGCATGATAAAGAAGATTCAAAGAGAGTGAGATGCCAGCTCCTTTCATTCAGTCAGTAGCTTCAAACATTTCTGGACGTTTTTCAATGGCAAAAATCAATGAATATTGTAAATGCACAAACAGTAATATCTCCACATTGCAAGGTGCAATTCTGAAATTTTTTGCTTTTTCCTGTTAATCCTAGCATGATAAAGAAGATTCAAAGAGAGTGAGATGCCAGCTCCTTTCATTCAGTCAGTAGCTTCAAACATTTCTGGACGTTTTTCAATGGCAAAAATCAATGAATATTGTAAATGCACAAACAGTAATATCTCCACATTGCAAGGTGCAATTCTGAAATTTTTTGCTTTTTCCTGCTAATCCTAGCATGATAAAGAAGATTCAAAGAGAGTGAGATGCCAGCTCCTTTCATTCAGTCAGTAGCTTCAAACATTTCTGGTATATGAAAAACATGTTTTTCAATGGCAAAAATCAATGAATATTGTAAATGCACAAACAGTAATATCTCCACATTGCAAGGTGCAATTCTGAAATTTTTTGCTTTTTCCTGCTAATCCTAGCATGATAAAGAAGATTCAAAGAGAGTGAGATGCCAGCTCCTTTCATTCAGTCAGTAGCTTCAAACATTTCTGGTATATGAAAAACATGTTTTTCAATGGCAAAAATCAATGAATATTGTAAATGCACAAACAGTAATATCTCCACATTGCAAGGTGCAATTCTGAAATTTTTTGCTTTTTCCTGCTAATCCTAGCATGATAAAGAAGATTCAAAGAGAGTGAGATGCCAGCTCCTTTCATTCAGTCAGTAGCTTCAAACATTTCTGGTATATGAAAAACATGTTTTTCAATGGCAAAAATCAATGAATATTGTAAATGCACAAACAGTAATATCTCCACATTGCAAGGTGCAATTCTGAAATTTTTTGCTTTTTCCTGCTAATCCTAGCATGATAAAGAAGATTCAAAGAGAGTGAGATGCCAGCTCCTTTCATTCAGTCAGTAGCTTCAAACATTTCTGGTATATGAAAAACATGTTTTTCAATGGCAAAAATCAATGAATATTGTAAATGCACAAACAGTAATATCTCCACATTGCAAGGTGCAATTCTGAAATTTTTTGCTTTTTCCTGTTAATCCTAGCATGATAAAGAAGATTCAAAGAGAGTGAGGTGCCAGCTCCTTTCATTCAGTCAGTAGCTTCAAACATTTCTGGTATATGAATAACATGATGTTTTTCAATGGCAAAAATCAATGAATATTGTAAATGCACAAACAGTAATATCTCCACATTGCAAGGTGCAATTCTGAAATTTTTTGCTTTTTCCTGCTAATCCTAGCATGATAAAGAAGATTCAAAGAGAGTGAGATGCCAGCTCCTTTCATTCAGTCAGTAGCTTCAAACATTTCTGGTATATGAAAAACATGTTTTTCAATGGCAAAAATCAATGAATATTGTAAATGCACAAACAGTAATATCTCCACATTGCAAGGTGCAATTCTGAAATTTTTTGCTTTTTCCTGCTAATCCTAGCATGATAAAGAAGATTCAAAGAGAGTGAGATGCCAGCTCCTTTCATTCAGTCAGTAGCTTCAAACATTTCTGGTATATGAAAAACATGTTTTTCAATGGCAAAAATCAATGAATATTGTAAATGCACAAACAGTAATATCTCCACATTGCAAGGTGCAATTCTGAAATTTTTTGCTTTTTCCTGCTAATCCTAGCATGATAAAGAAGATTCAAAGAGAGTGAGATGCCAGCTCCTTTCATTCAGTCAGTAGCTTCAAACATTTCTGGTATATGAAAAACATGTTTTTCAATGGCAAAAATCAATGAATATTGTAAATGCACAAACAGTAATATCTCCACATTGCAAGGTGCAATTCTGAAATTTTTTGCTTTTTCCTGCTAATCCTAGCATGATAAAGAAGATTCAAAGAGAGTGAGATGCCAGCTCCTTTCATTCAGTCAGTAGCTTCAAACATTTCTGGTATATGAAAAACATGTTTTTCAATGGCAAAAATCAATGAATATTGTAAATGCACAAACAGTAATATCTCCACATTGCAAGGTGCAATTCTGAAATTTTTTGCTTTTTCCTGCTAATCCTAGCATGATAAAGAAGATTCAAAGAGAGTGAGATGCCAGCTCCTTTCATTCAGTCAGTAGCTTCAAACATTTCTGGTATATGAAAAACATGTTTTTCAATGGCAAAAATCAATGAATATTGTAAATGCACAAACAGTAATATCTCCACATTGCAAGGTGCAATTCTGAAATTTTTTGCTTTTTCCTGCTAATCCTAGCATGATAAAGAAGATTCAAAGAGAGTGAGATGCCAGCTCCTTTCATTCAGTCAGTAGCTTCAAACATTTCTGGACGTTTTTCAATGGCAAAAATCAATGAATATTGTAAATGCACAAACAGTAATATCTCCACATTGCAAGGTGCAATTCTGAAATTTTTTGCTTTTTCCTGTTAATCCTAGCATGATAAAGAAGATTCAAAGAGAGTGAGATGCCAGCTCCTTTCATTCAGTCAGTAGCTTCAAACATTTCTGGACATTTTTCAATGGCAAAAATCAATGAATATTGTAAATGCACAAACAGTAATATCTCCACATTGCAAGGTGCAATTCTGAAATTTTTTGCTTTTTCCTGCTAATCCTAGCATGATAAAGAAGATTCAAAGAGAGTGAGATGCCAGCTCCTTTCATTCAGTCAGTAGCTTCAAACATTTCTGGTATATGAAAAACATGTTTTTCAATGGCAAAAATCAATGAATATTGTAAATGCACAAACAGTAATATTTCCACATTGCAAGGTGCAATTCTGAAATTTTTTGCTTTTTCCTGCTAATCCTAGCATGATAAAGAAGATTCAAAGAGAGTGAGATGCCAGCTCCTTTCATTCAGTCAGTAGCTTCAAACATTTCTGGTATATGAAAAACATGTTTTTCAATGGCAAAAATCAATGAATATTGTAAATGCACAAACAGTAATATCTCCACATTGCAAGGTGCAATTCTGAAATTTTTTGCTTTTTCCTGCTAATCCTAGCATGATAAAGAAGATTCAAAGAGAGTGAGATGCCAGCTCCTTTCATTCAGTCAGTAGCTTCAAACATTTCTGGACGTTTTTCAATGGCAAAAATCAATGAATATTGTAAATGCACAAACAGTAATATCTCCACATTGCAAGGTGCAATTCTGAAATTTTTTGCTTTTTCCTGTTAATCCTAGCATGATAAAGAAGATTCAAAGAGAGTGAGATGCCAGCTCCTTTCATTCAGTCAGTAGCTTCAAACATTTCTGGTATATGAATAACATGAGGTTTTTCAATGGCAAAAATCAATGAATATTGTAAATGCACAAACAGTAATATCTCCACATTGCAAGGTGCAATTCTGAAATTTTTTGCTTTTTCCTGCTAATCCTAGCATGATAAAGAAGATTCAAAGAGAGTGAGATGTCAGCTCCTTTCATTCAGTCAGTAGCTTCAAACATTTCTGGACGTTTTTCAATGGCAAAAATCAATGAATATTGTAAATGCACAAACAGTAATATCTCCACATTGCAAGGTGCAATTCTGAAATTTTTTGCTGTTTCCTGCTAATCCTAGCAGGATAAAGAAGATTCAAAGAGAGTGAGATGCCAGCTCCTTTCATTCAGTCAGTAGCTTCAAACATTTCTGGTATATGAAAAACATGTTTTTCAATGGCAAAAATCAATGAATATTGTAAATGCACAAACAGTAATATCTCCACATTGCAAGGTGCAATTCTGAAATTTTTTGCTTTTTCCTGCTAACCCTAGCATGATAAAGAAGATTCAAAGAGAGTGAGATGCCAGCTCCTTTCATTCAGTCAGTAGCTTCAAACATTTCTGGTATATGAAAAACATGTTTTTCAATGGCAAAAATCAATGAATATTGTAAATGCACAAACAGTAATATCTCCACATTGCAAGGTGCAATTCTGAAATTTTTTGCTTTTTCCTGCTAATCCTAGCATGATAAACAAGATTCAAAGAGAGTGAGATGCCACCTCCTTTCATTCAGTCAGTAGCTTCAAACATTTCTGGTATACGAAAAACGTTTTTCAATGGCAAAAATCAATGAATATTGTAAATGCACAAACAGTAATATCTCCACATTGCAAGGTGCAATTCTGAAATTTTTTGCTTTTTCCTGCTAATCCTAGCATGATAAAGAAGATTCAAAGAGAGTGAGATGCCAGCTCCTTTCATTCAGTCAGTAGCTTCAAACATTTCTGGTATATGAAAAACATGTTTTTCAATGGCAAAAATCAATGAATATTGTAAATGCACAAACAGTAATATCTCCACATTGCAAGGTGCAATTCTGAAATTTTTTGCTTTTTCCTGTTAATCCTAGCATGATAAAGAAGATTCAAAGAGAGTGAGATGCCAGCTCCTTTCATTCAGTCAGTAGCTTCAAACATTTCTGGTATATGAAAAACATGTTTTTCAATGGCAAAAATCAATGAATATTGTAAATGCACAAACAGTAATATCTCCACATTGCAAGGTGCAATTCTGAAATTTTTTGCTTTTTCCTGCTAATCCTAGCATGATAAAGAAGATTCAAAGAGAGTGAGATGCCAGCTCCTTTCATTCAGTCAGTAGCTTCAAACATTTCTGGTATATGAAAAACATGTTTTTCAATGGCAAAAATCAATGAATATTGTAAATGCACAAACAGTAATATCTCCACATTGCAAGGTGCAATTCTGAAATTTTTTGCTTTTTCCTGCTAATCCTAGCATGATAAAGAAGATTCAAAGAGAGTGAGATGCCAGCTCCTTTCATTCAGTCAGTAGCTTCAAACATTTCTGGACGTTTTTCAATGGCAAAAATCAATGAATATTGTAAATGCACAAACAGTAATATCTCCACATTGCAAGGTGCAATTCTGAAATTTTTTGCTTTTTCCTGTTAATCCTAGCATGATAAAGAAGATTCAAAGAGAGTGAGATGCCAGCTCCTTTCATTCAGTCAGTAGCTTCAAACATTTCTGGTATATGAAAAACATGTTTTTCAATGGCAAAAATCAATGAATATTGTAAATGCACAAACAGTAATATCTCCACATTGCAAGGTGCAATTCTGAAATTTTTTGCTTTTTCCTGCTAATCCTAGCATGATAAAGAAGATTCAAAGAGAGTGAGATGCCAGCTCCTTTCATTCAGTCAGTAGCTTCAAACATTTCTGGTATATGAAAAACATGTTTTTCAATGGCAAAAATCAATGAATATTGTAAATGCACAAACAGTAATATCTCCACATTGCAAGGTGCAATTCTGAAATTTTTTGCTTTTTCCTGCTAATCCTAGCAAGATAAAGAAGATTCAAAGAGAGTGAGATGCCAGCTCCTTTCATTCAGTCAGTAGCTTCAAACATTTCTGGTATATGAAAAACATGTTTTTCAATGGCAAAAATCAATGAATATTGTAAATGCACAAACAGTAATATCTCCACATTGCAAGGTGCAATTCTGAAATTTTTTGCTTTTTCCTGCTAATCCTAGCATGATAAAGAAGATTCAAAGAGAGTGAGATGCCAGCTCCTTTCATTCAGTCAGTAGCTTCAAACATTTCTGGTATATGAAAAACATGTTTTTCAATGGCAAAAATCAATGAATATTGTAAATGCACAAACAGTAATATCTCCACATTGCAAGGTGCAATTCTGAAATTTTTTTGCTTTTTCCTGTTAATCCTAGCATGATAAAGAAGATTCAAAGAGAGTGAGGTGCCAGCTCCTTTCATTCAGTCAGTAGCTTCAAACATTTCTGGTATATGAATAACATGATGTTTTTCAATGGCAAAAATCAATGAATATTGTAAATGCACAAACAGTAATATCTCCACATTGCAAGGTGCAATTCTGAAATTTTTTGCTTTTTCCTGCTAATCCTAGCATGATAAAGAAGATTCAAAGAGAGTGAGATGCCAGCTCCTTTCATTCAGTCAGTAGCTTCAAACATTTCTGGTATATGAAAAACATGTTTTTCAATGGCAAAAATCAATGAATATTGTAAATGCACAAACAGTAATATCTCCACATTGCAAGGTGCAATTCTGAAATTTTTTGCTTTTTCCTGCTAATCCTAGCATGATAAAGAAGATTCAAAGAGAGTGAGATGCCAGCTCCTTTCATTCAGTCAGTAGCTTCAAACATTTCTGGACGTTTTTCAATGGCAAAAATCAATGAATATTGTAAATGCACAAACAGTAATATCTCCACATTGCAAGGTGCAATTCTGAAATTTTTTGCTTTTTCCTGTTAATCCTAGCATGATAAAGAAGATTCAAAGAGAGTGAGATGCCAGCTCCTTTCATTCAGTCAGTAGCTTCAAACATTTCTGGTATATGAATAACATGATGTTTTTCAATGGCAAAAATCAATGAATATTGTAAATGCACAAACAGTAATATCTCCACATTGCAAGGTGCAATTCTGAAATTTTTTGCTTTTTCCTGCTAATCCTAGCATGATAAAGAAGATTCAAAGAGAGTGAGATGCCAGCTCCTTTCATTCAGTCAGTAGCTTCAAACATTTCTGGACGTTTTTCAATGGCAAAAAACAATGAATATTGTAAATGCACAAACAGTAATATCTCCACATTGCAAGTTGCAATTCTGAAATTTTTTGCTTTTTCCTGCTAATCCTAGCATGATAAAGAAGATTCAAAGAGAGTGAGATGTCAGCTCCTTTCATTCAGTCAGTAGCTTCAAACATTTCTGGACGTTTTTCAATGGCAAAAATCAATGAATATTGTAAATGCACAAACAGTAATATCTCCACATTGCAAGGTGCAATTCTGAAATTTTTTGCTGTTTCCTGCTAATCCTAGCAGGATAAAGAAGATTCAAAGAGAGTGAGATGCCAGCTCCTTTCATTCAGTCAGTAGCTTCAAACATTTCTGGTATATGAAAAACATGTTTTTCAATGGCAAAAATCAATGAATATTGTAAATGCACAAACAGTAATATCTCCACATTGCAAGGTGCAATTCTGAAATTTTTTGCTTTTTCCTGCTAACCCTAGCATGATAAAGAAGATTCAAAGAGAGTGAGATGCCAGCTCCTTTCATTCAGTCAGTAGCTTCAAACATTTCTGGTATATGAAAAACATGTTTTTCAATGGCAAAAATCAATGAATATTGTAAATGCACAAACAGTAATATCTCCACATTGCAAGGTGCAATTCTGAAATTTTTTGCTTTTTCCTGCTAATCCTAGCATGATAAACAAGATTCAAAGAGAGTGAGATGCCAGCTCCTTTCATTCAGTCAGTAGCTTCAAACATTTCTGGTATATGAAAAACGTTTTTCAATGGCAAAAATCAATGAATATTGTAAATGCACAAACAGTAATATCTCCACATTGCAAGGTGCAATTCTGAAATTTTTTGCTTTTTCCTGCTAATCCTAGCATGATAAAGAAGATTCAAAGAGAGTGAGATGCCAGCTCCTTTCATTCAGTCAGTAGCTTCAAACATTTCTGGTATATGAAAAACATGTTTTTCAATGGCAAAAATCAATGAATATTGTAAATGCACAAACAGTAATATCTCCACATTGCAAGGTGCAATTCTGAAATTTTTTGCTTTTTCCTGTTAATCCTAGCATGATAAAGAAGATTCAAAGAGAGTGAGATGCCAGCTCCTTTCATTCAGTCAGTAGCTTCAAACATTTCTGGTATATGAAAAACATGTTTTTCAATGGCAAAAATCAATGAATATTGTAAATGCACAAACAGTAATATCTCCACATTGCAAGGTGCAATTCTGAAATTTTTTGCTTTTTCCTGCTAATCCTAGCATGATAAAGAAGATTCAAAGAGAGTGAGATGCCAGCTCCTTTCATTCAGTCAGTAGCTTCAAACATTTCTGGTATATGAAAAACATGTTTTTCAATGGCAAAAATCAATGAATATTGTAAATGCACAAACAGTAATATCTCCACATTGCAAGGTGCAATTCTGAAATTTTTTGCTTTTTCCTGCTAATCCTAGCATGATAAAGAAGATTCAAAGAGAGTGAGATGCCAGCTCCTTTCATTCAGTCAGTAGCTTCAAACATTTCTGGACGTTTTTCAATGGCAAAAATCAATGAATATTGTAAATGCACAAACAGTAATATCTCCACATTGCAAGGTGCAATTCTGAAATTTTTTGCTTTTTCCTGTTAATCCTAGCATGATAAAGAAGATTCAAAGAGAGTGAGATGCCAGCTCCTTTCATTCAGTCAGTAGCTTCAAACATTTCTGGTATATGAAAAACATGTTTTTCAATGGCAAAAATCAATGAATATTGTAAATGCACAAACAGTAATATCTCCACATTGCAAGGTGCAATTCTGAAATTTTTTGCTTTTTCCTGCTAATCCTAGCATGATAAAGAAGATTCAAAGAGAGTGAGATGCCAGCTCCTTTCATTCAGTCAGTAGCTTCAAACATTTCTGGTATATGAAAAACATGTTTTTCAATGGCAAAAATCAATGAATATTGTAAATGCACAAACAGTAATATCTCCACATTGCAAGGTGCAATTCTGAAATTTTTTGCTTTTTCCTGCTAATCCTAGCAAGATAAAGAAGATTCAAAGAGAGTGAGATGCCAGCTCCTTTCATTCAGTCAGTAGCTTCAAACATTTCTGGTATATGAACATGTTTTTCAATGGCAAAAATCAATGAATATTGTAAATGCACAAACAGTAATATCTCCACATTGCAAGGTGCAATTCTGAAATTTTTTGCTTTTTCCTGCTAATCCTAGCATGATAAAGAAGATTCAAAGAGAGTGAGATGCCAGCTCCTTTCATTCAGTCAGTAGCTTCAAACATTTCTGGTATATGAAAAACATGTTTTTCAATGGCAAAAATCAATGAATATTGTAAATGCACAAACAGTAATATCTCCACATTGCAAGGTGCAATTCTGAAATTTTTTTGCTTTTTCCTGTTAATCCTAGCATGATAAAGAAGATTCAAAGAGAGTGAGGTGCCAGCTCCTTTCATTCAGTCAGTAGCTTCAAACATTTCTGGTATATGAATAACATGATGTTTTTCAATGGCAAAAATCAATGAATATTGTAAATGCACAAACAGTAATATCTCCACATTGCAAGGTGCAATTCTGAAATTTTTTGCTTTTTCCTGCTAATCCTAGCATGATAAAGAAGATTCAAAGAGAGTGAGATGCCAGCTCCTTTCATTCAGTCAGTAGCTTCAAACATTTCTGGTATATGAAAAACATGTTTTTCAATGGCAAAAATCAATGAATATTGTAAATGCACAAACAGTAATATCTCCACATTGCAAGGTGCAATTCTGAAATTTTTTGCTTTTTCCTGCTAATCCTAGCATGATAAAGAAGATTCAAAGAGAGTGAGATGCCAGCTCCTTTCATTCAGTCAGTAGCTTCAAACATTTCTGGACGTTTTTCAATGGCAAAAATCAATGAATATTGTAAATGCACAAACAGTAATATCTCCACATTGCAAGGTGCAATTCTGAAATTTTTTGCTTTTTCCTGTTAATCCTAGCATGATAAAGAAGATTCAAAGAGAGTGAGATGCCAGCTCCTTTCATTCAGTCAGTAGCTTCAAACATTTCTGGACGTTTTTCAATGGCAAAAATCAATGAATATTGTAAATGCACAAACAGTAATATCTCCACATTGCAAGGTGCAATTCTGAAATTTTTTGCTTTTTCCTGCTAATCCTAGCATGATAAAGAAGATTCAAAGAGAGTGAGATGCCAGCTCCTTTCATTCAGTCAGTAGCTTCAAACATTTCTGGTATATGAAAAACATGTTTTTCAATGGCAAAAATCAATGAATATTGTAAATGCACAAACAGTAATATCTCCACATTGCAAGGTGCAATTCTGAAATTTTTTGCTTTTTCCTGCTAATCCTAGCATGATAAAGAAGATTCAAAGAGAGTGAGATGCCAGCTCCTTTCATTCAGTCAGTAGCTTCAAACATTTCTGGTATATGAAAAACATGTTTTTCAATGGCAAAAATCAATGAATATTGTAAATGCACAAACAGTAATATCTCCACATTGCAAGGTGCAATTCTGAAATTTTTTGCTTTTTCCTGCTAATCCTAGCATGATAAAGAAGATTCAAAGAGAGTGAGATGCCAGCTCCTTTCATTCAGTCAGTAGCTTCAAACATTTCTGGTATATGAAAAACATGTTTTTCAATGGCAAAAATCAATGAATATTGTAAATGCACAAACAGTAATATCTCCACATTGCAAGGTGCAATTCTGAAATTTTTTGCTTTTTCCTGCTAATCCTAGCATGATAAAGAAGATTCAAAGAGAGTGAGATGCCAGCTCCTTTCATTCAGTCAGTAGCTTCAAACATTTCTGGTATATGAAAAACATGTTTTTCAATGGCAAAAATCAATGAATATTGTAAATGCACAAACAGTAATATCTCCACATTGCAAGGTGCAATTCTGAAATTTTTTGCTTTTTCCTGTTAATCCTAGCATGATAAAGAAGATTCAAAGAGAGTGAGGTGCCAGCTCCTTTCATTCAGTCAGTAGCTTCAAACATTTCTGGTATATGAATAACATGATGTTTTTCAATGGCAAAAATCAATGAATATTGTAAATGCACAAACAGTAATATCTCCACATTGCAAGGTGCAATTCTGAAATTTTTTGCTTTTTCCTGCTAATCCTAGCATGATAAAGAAGATTCAAAGAGAGTGAGATGCCAGCTCCTTTCATTCAGTCAGTAGCTTCAAACATTTCTGGTATATGAAAAACATGTTTTTCAATGGCAAAAATCAATGAATATTGTAAATGCACAAACAGTAATATCTCCACATTGCAAGGTGCAATTCTGAAATTTTTTGCTTTTTCCTGCTAATCCTAGCATGATAAAGAAGATTCAAAGAGAGTGAGATGCCAGCTCCTTTCATTCAGTCAGTAGCTTCAAACATTTCTGGTATATGAAAAACATGTTTTTCAATGGCAAAAATCAATGAATATTGTAAATGCACAAACAGTAATATCTCCACATTGCAAGGTGCAATTCTGAAATTTTTTGCTTTTTCCTGCTAATCCTAGCATGATAAAGAAGATTCAAAGAGAGTGAGATGCCAGCTCCTTTCATTCAGTCAGTAGCTTCAAACATTTCTGGTATATGAAAAACATGTTTTTCAATGGCAAAAATCAATGAATATTGTAAATGCACAAACAGTAATATCTCCACATTGCAAGGTGCAATTCTGAAATTTTTTGCTTTTTCCTGCTAATCCTAGCATGATAAAGAAGATTCAAAGAGAGTGAGATGCCAGCTCCTTTCATTCAGTCAGTAGCTTCAAACATTTCTGGACGTTTTTCCATGGCAAAAATCAATGAATATTGTAAATGCACAAACAGTAATATCTCCACATTGCAAGGTGCAATTCTGAAATTTTTTGCTTTTTCCTGTTAATCCTAGCATGATAAAGAAGATTCAAAGAGAGTGAGATGCCAGCTCCTTTCATTCAGTCAGTAGCTTCAAACATTTCTGGTATATGAAAAACATGTTTTTCAATGGCAAAAATCAATGAATATTGTAAATGCACAAACAGTAATATCTCCACATTGCAAGGTGCAATTCTGAAATTTTTTGCTTTTTCCTGCTAATCCTAGCATGATAAAGAAGATTCAAAGAGAGTGAGATGGTGGCTTAGGCACAGACCAGGATGGCAGCATAGGTCTGAGCTCCATGAGGGCTAAAACTACAAAGCGACGATAAAAGCAACTTAAGAGGATTTATTCACTCAATTTTTGCATGGACAAACTTCTTAAAGCCTAAGGATCATCTGGATACTAAAAAGACTTTCCCTGACCCGTTATTCCAGGAGATACTTCATTTGGAAGCAGTGAGGTGCGTCCTTGATTTCATTCCAGTCGTGGGTATTGTGACATAGACCTGCAGGCTTGCAGGTTTGTGTGTCTCTGCAAAGGGACCCTCACTGCTCCCTTTCTCCGGGCCTCAGAACACCGTTCATCAGGTGTTACTTGGCAGATTGCAGAGGATTCATATTTTTAAACCGGCGGCACGGAGCCCCGTGAATCAGCTGATCCCCGTATGCAGAGAAAGCCTATACTGACCCGACACCGGGAAAAGCTCCACTGAGGGAGATCAATCATCAGCCATTACCCACAGACCTCTCCTATCAGGTACCAGCGGCCACCTGATAATTTGACCCGGCATCCATCCAGCTGACGTTACCCCACAGAAGACCAGACCGGACCTGCAAGACCCCACTACATAGAGATGCGGCGCTGCACCCCCGGACCAAGTACCCACACTTCCACCGGACCCCGAGGACAAGACTCCTGTCACTGACTGAAGACCGGGATCCCAAGCCTGAACGACGCTGAGACCGGGAGACGGAGCGGGACTGCACTTATTAAGCCAAGGTTAGCTAAGCCCAGGCTGACGCCAGGGCTCTTACCTCATCTCTGTGGTCCCGTCCTGTAAAATCCCGGGGCTGCTCCGGTGGCAGCGGTGACTCTCCCTCTCGCTGTGGTGCCGCTCTCTCCCTCTCTGCCCCCAGCTGACAGCTGCCACCGGTATCTGCGGCCGGGCTCCATCTTCTCCTGTGCGGCTGTTTCCTGCATAATGGGGCTGTCCCCGTAGTGGCGGTGCCCCCTCCTCTGCCCCGGACCCGCTCTGCTCCTCTCCCTTATATACGGGCGGGCATTGCCGGTATTCACAGCCCGCATCTCCGCAACCCCAGGGCTGTATAGTGGTGGCGGTATCCCCCCGCCTGCTGCTGTGGTGCCGCTCTCTCCCTCTCTGCCCCCAGCTGACAGCTGCCACCGGTATCAGCGGTCGAGCTCCATCTTCTCCTGTGCGGCTGTTCCCTGTATAACAGGGCTGTCCCCGTAGTGGCGGTGCCCCCTCCTCTGCCCCGGACCCGCTCTGCTCCTCTCCCTTATATACGGGCGGGCATTGCCGGTATTCACAGCCCGCATCTCCGCAACCCCGGGGCTGTATAGTGGTGGCGGTATCTCCCCGCCCGCTGCTGTGGTGCCGCTCTCTCCCTCTCTGCCTCCAGCTGACTGTCACCGCCGGTACTTGCAGCCGGGCTCCCTTCTCCGTGGTGCGGCTATTCCCTCTGTACTGGGGCTGTTCCCGTGGTGGCGGTGCCCCCTCCTCTGCCCCGGACCGCTCAGCCCCTCTCTTTATTATACAGACGGGCACCGCCGGTACTCACAGCCCGCATCTCCGCAACCCCAGTGCTGTATAGCGGCGGCGGCATCCCCCTCCTGCTGCTGGGGGAGCCGCTCTTTTATCTCTGGCAGTGACTGACAGAAGCCGCCGGTGCTTGCGATCCGTAACACTCCTCTCCGCTGTGCCGCTCTGCTGACTCTGTGACTTTGGTGCCTGGCCCCGCAGACCCCCGTGGGTTGATTCCCCTATCTGCTGCAGTACTGCTAACCTGTCTGCCACCGGTGTCTGAGCCCTGTAGGCTCCTATAATACACTCCTCAACTTTTAAAGCAGCACAGCTGTGCTCCGTGTCCCCTGTACTCAATCATCACCGGCTCATTTAAAATTCCCGCCTCCTTCTGCAACAGGACTCTGCAGACCCCTGTGACTGCCTCCCCCTCTTGTGGTAGCGCTGCTGGCGCTTTGATTTTGACCCTGGTCCTTTGCTGCAGCAGCACCGTCGCCCTCCACTGTCCTATATACTCAATCAGCTGATTTTTTCAAATTCTCCCGCCCCCTGCTGCAGCGTCCTCTGCACTGCTGTCCATGGTGCTGATTCTATATCAGTACTGATACAGAGGTCTATTAAATACCAAACGGTGTATTATCATTTGGACTGTGAGATTTGATCCTGAGGGGAGGGGGGGGATAGGAGGACCTGTCTCTGCCTTCATATATATATACTGTGACTATGCTACTTGATATATATATAACAGTTGGTGCCCATGGAACTCAACAGATCTGCAAGCTTTCATAATAATTAGTTTCCTGCTAAAAACTATATGTGCCTTTTATTTTTATCCCTTAGGTCAATTTCATTATTTCTTTCGATACTTTTGATTGTGATTTACATTTAAAGGATTGTATTCTAAGGGGTACATAACTCTGCATTTTTTTTTTTTTTTTTTTTTTTTGATCGCCTTTTGTTGAAATAATATTTGTTTAACGCAAATTTCTTTTAGCCATCGTTCCCAGTCATTTTGCAACCCTAAAGTCCTTTGTCCACTCTTTAGGTCAAAGATTTCTAGTGTCTTTTTAGTGTTTTTCTATATATATACACCCATAGGTCTGATATTTTACAATGGCGGCTAATAAAAAAAATTCCCAAAAATCTTTGGAAGTTCCCCTTAAAACTAGTGTGGTAAGAGCGAAGTCCTCCCAACGCTTTTCATTTTCAAATCCTTCAGAAGATGATGTCAATACCATTAGCCCACTTAAGTCCAGATCACCTCATAGAAATCCTGAAGACAGACAGAGTTCTAAAATAAGCTCTCCCACCAAACAATCTTCTAAAAGTCTATTATCTCCAAAACCACAGAGAATTCCTGATGCTAAATCTGCCCCTTCTACCGTAGTTAAAGAAAAAAAAGTGGAAGAGATGGATACTTCCATCTCTTCAAAGAGAAGGGACCCAGGAGCATGGAGCAACAAATATTCTTCACTGGCTACGAGTTCGGAGGAGGAATCCTTGGACACGTCTCCTAATCCTAGTCCAGATAAGAGACGTGCTAAAAAAGACTTTTCCCCTTCATCCTCAGACCCTACGCCTAGTGTTCCGGTCAAAATGCCCTTTTCACAAGAGTTGGGAAATACCGAACTTGGTTCATATCTGGACAATCTTTTAAAGACGATTGACAGAAATATGAAACTGGGCTTCGAGAAACAGGTAGATACCATGAAATCTACTTTGGAAGCTTTTGGTCTTAAATTGGAGGAAAATACTAAAAGACTTGAAACGGTGGAGGGAAGGGTAGAGTCTGTCTCTTCTGATAATCTAGAAATTAAATCTGAGCTTAAAAGACTCAGACTAAAAGTTGCGGATTTGGAGGATAGAAGTAGAAGAAGTAACTTGAAGATTAGAGGCATATCCGAGGACGTTTCTCCCTCAGATATTTCGGCTTTTGTCAAAAACTTATTTCACAAGGCAATCCCATCCCTTTCTGAGCAGGATCTTATCATTGATAGGGCCCATCGCTTATTTCGTCCGACCTCCATCTCCTCGGATCTTCCTAGGGATGTAATAGCTAGGTTACATTTTTTCTCGACCAAAGAGAAAATCTTGAACTATATTAGGGAAAACAGGACTTTTCCAGAGCCTTTCTCGCACCTAAAAATCTTCTCAGATTTTTCCAAAGAAACCATGGATACGAGAAGGTCATACAAATTGACCACAGATAGACTGAGGGATATGAATATCCCGTATAGGTGGGGCTTTCCAGTAAAGTTGCTGATTTTCTTTAACGGGAAAACATTCACTCTTACAGATCCTGATGAAGGCCCTAAATTTTTTGATTTTATAAAGGACATTCCCTATAAAGTTAGAAAGGCACCCCACCGCTGAAACGAGAAACACTACTCCCTCGGGAGCCCTCTTTAAAAATAAACTCATTCTATCACCTCACCTAACATGCATACTAAATTTATCATTCCTCTTTACATTTGACCCTCATGGTTTGTCCACATTATTTTCCCCCCAATCTGAGGGAGAACCTTTACGGTGAAGGTTCCCTCAGGAGATTTTTTGATTCGTTTTTTCTTTTTTCTTTGAATACTTGGTTATTGTTATTACTATCTTTGAATTAATATTAGAGATATTGTATTCCAGCTTTGATTGTCGGTTGATTCTTATTTTTTGGGAATTTGTTGGACCAACTGACCCTTCTCCTTTTGGCTTACTTTGATTACTAATTTACCTATGCCTATCAAGATCATCACCTATAATGTAAGAGGCCTAAACAGTCCCAATAAGAGATTCTCCCTTTGGAAGGAATTGGGTCATCTTGGTGCTGATGTTGCGTGTCTTCAGGAGACAAGGTTTGCCGAGGGGAAACACCCTACCTTCACCCACAAACGCTACCCACATATATTTGAATCCACTAGCGACCGGAAAAAAGCCGGTGTAGCTACAGTGATCAGAGATTCTGTCCCATTTGAGTTTTTAGATCAGCATAGAGATGTCAATGGAAGGTTCCATATATTGCTCTGTAAACTGAATAATCATGAGTGCACTGTTGTTAACTTATACGCCCCAAATAAAAAGCAAATACCCTTTTTGAACAAGGTTTTTAGAAAGGTTGAAGAGGTTAGGAGAGGCGAATTGATTTTTTTAGGAGACTTCAACATGGTCCCGGACGGGCATATGGACTCTTCCTCCCCCAGCCGTCACCTATACCCGACGTTAAATAATTGGCTTTATAAAAATGAACTATTTGATACATTTAGATGTCTGCAAACTACCTCCAAAGAATTCTCCCACTTTTCGGATGCGCACCAAACGGCCTCTAGAATTGACTTAATAATAACTGATGTCTTTTCTTTACCCAAATTCTCTAACGTATCTATAGGCCTTAGGTCTCTATCAGATCATGCCCCTACGTCATGTGAAATTCATATTGGTCCTCTTATTAAAAATGGATTTCTTTGGAAATGTAGATCTTCACTTATTCATAACCCCAAGAACAAAAAAATTATTGAAAAAGCTATTTCAGATTATTTTAGGGAAAATGATACACCAGATTTATCTAATCCCTTCTCCAGTTGGTGTGCTCACAAGGCCGTCCTTCGTGGTGTACTAATGCAGATATCTTCATCTGAAAAAAAAGAAAAAAGAACAAAAATTAATTCTCTTCAAAAAGTGATTAGGGAAAAAGAATTAGAGCAAATTAATCTTCCTTCCCCTTCCCCAATAATTCAAAAAGAGCTCTCAAATCTAAGGGTAGAGCTAAAATCAGAAATTTCTTCCTCCTATGATGCAATTATTCGGAAATCAAAATTTAATTACTATGCGGCTCTAAATAAACCTACCCGCTTTATGGCCCGCCTAGTCAAATGTAAAAGAGCAATTAATAGAATAGATAAAATAAAAAACAATAGTGGAATAACGTTTTGCCACCCTAAAGATATAGTGAACCAGTTTGCAGACTTTTACAAAAAACTCTACAACATCAAAACTGATCCTCTAATTCCCCATCCTCACCCAGATGCAATCAACAAATTTTTATCCTCCATTAACCTACCGAAACTGAGCCCTCTGGATCACGAGTCATTGAATAAGCCTTTTTCTAACCTTGAAATTATTAACACAATAAAGCAACTTAAAGATTTCAAGGCTCCGGGTCCAGATGGGTTCATCAATGAGTATTATAAAACTTTTTGTGACCTACTTTCTTCCCCTCTCACGAAAATTTTCAATCATGCTTCCTCAATAAGCTCCTTCCCCTCAGAAATGCTGGAAGCCACCATTACCCTAATATCCAAGTCTAGGTATGAGAGAGATAATGTTAAAAATTATAGGCCCATTTCGCTAATTAACACTGACATTAAGATATATTCGAAAATTCTGGCCAATCGTTTATCGACTATTCTTCCATCTCTCATCAACGACGATCAGATTGGCTTCGTTGGTGGGAGGCAAGCAACTGATGGCTCTAGAAGACTTCTGAATATTATTAAGGTGATAAATACGGCGAAACTCCCAACTTCACTGCTTGCTTTAGACGCTGAAAAAGCGTTCGACAGGTTAAATTGGCTATACCTTAAACTCACCCTTATTAAATTCGGTTTTGACAACAAATTTCTCTCTTCAATTATGGCCCTCTATTCTAACCCCCAAGCAAAAATTTATGTTAACAATTATCTCTCAAACCCAATTCCTATAACAAATGGTACCAGACAGGGTTGCCCACTTTCCCCCCTTCTCTTTGTCTTGGCTATGGAGCCTTTGGCACAGAGGATTAGAGAAAACACTAACATTAGGGGGATTTCTACCCCATCTCGAGAATTTAAAATTGGCCTCTTTGCAGATGATGTTATGCTTTCCTTGCTGGACCCAGTAAATTCGGTTGCGGAAGTCTCGAAGGTTCTAGAACTATTCTCTCAGATTTCTTATTTTAAGATCAATAATGAGAAGTCTAAACTTTTAAACATTAATCTGGATCGCCAGACGAGAGAGGTTCTACACTCGAGATTTTCCTTCGGTTTGGCTAAACGCAATCTGACTTATTTGGGGATCAGTATTGGTAAAACTATTAACTCAACAATTTCTGACAACCTGGTTCTGATTGAGGACATCGTCCGCGGAGATTTGATGGATTTTTTGAAGAGAGATTTGTCATGGTGGGGTAGAGTCCTCTCTATTAAGATGTTTGTTCTACCTAAAATCTTATATTTTTTCCGCAACTTACCTTTAACTATTTCTCACATCTTTATTCAAAAAATTCAAAATCAGATCAATTCTTATGTCTGGGGTAATAAACGTGCGAGGATATCTGCAGATATATTGTACAAGAATAAATGTAACGGAGGTCTGAGTCACCCTAATATTTCCGCTTACTATTTGGCAAACCTCATCAAACAGAGCAGTACTTGGTTTAATTCTGACAGTCCCCCGGCTTGGATGACTCTGGAGACCTTCTTAAATAATGGCTCTTCTCCACGTGAACTGTTACTTAGGCATCTCTTTAAACAGTGCACTCATGATTCTTCCCATCCTATTTTCCAGGCGATTATTGACGCCTGGAAAAAAATCGCCAAAAGAAAGAAAAAGAGCCCCTTAAGAGATTCTGATATGGATAAGTTTTCTTTTGTCAAAAATTTTCCAATTGGTTTTGTTGCTGATCTGTATAACTCTTCCATTCCAGATCAGTGGGACAATAAAGGGTTAAGGAAAATTGGAGACTTCTATGAAGCTTCTGCCTTTATTCCTTTTCAAATTCTTAAAAAAAGATTCAACTTACCTTCTTCTGATTTCTTTTTATACTCTCATTTAAAGAGCATTATTCTGGAATTTACTTCTGGTAAACTTATTGTTTCTGAAACCTCGGTGAATCTGTTAAGCAACCCATCCCACAAAATTTTTTGGAGCCTGAGACACATATATAACAGCTTCAATAATGATCTTTCCTTCCAAAAACACCTCTACATGATACGCTGGGAAAAAGATCTAAAACTCAATTTCCAATCCGATCAATGGGAGAGTGCTGTTCTTTTTTCTCAAGCCTCTAATATATCTATGCCCTTACAAGAGGCTTACTTCAAAATTCTAACCAGATGGTATTACACTCCAATCAGGCTTCACCATATAAAGCCCAGCAACTCTCCCCTTTGTTGGAGGGAGTGCGGCCTTAGGGGAGATCTTTTACATCTCTTTTGGAGCTGCCCTAAAATCCGGAATCTATGGGCTCAGATCTCTTCTTTGGTAGATGACCTTTTAGGCAGACCTGTAGTATTGACCCCTCAAATGGCTTTACTATCCTTGGATCTCGAACCATATAAGTCGTTTGAAAGATCTTTGGTGATTCACTTATTTTCAGTGTGTAAGAACGCATTGGCTTTTTATTGGAGAAAGTCACATGTCCCCACTTTGGAAGACTTAGTTGATAAGATGAATCTCCATAGAATATTTGAACTCAGATTTGCCCTTATCAACAATAATTTACTTAAATTCTCTAGGAAGTGGGATATTTGGCTCACTAAATTCCCTCAACCCTCTCATAACGCTGGAACATCTTAATGTGTGTCGTGTTTAGCTCATTAATGTTTCATTTTTGCTAATGATAGTAATGTGTGTTTAAAGTGTTCAAATTTCTGTATTATCGTATATACTATTTGACGAACAAATTTCTCCCATTTTTCCTGATTATCCATTCCCGTTTGTTCCCTTTCCCTTTCCCTTCCCTCAGAATTTATCCCTTATTATGAATACTCTTTTGTCACTACTTTTATGCTACGTTTGTTATTCCCCTGTTAAATTGTTTATTAAAAATAAAAAAATATGGTAAAACAAAGAGAGTGAGATGCCAGCTCCTTTCATTCAGTCAGTAGCTTCAAACATTTCTGGTATATGAAAAACATGTTTTTCAATGGCAAAAATCAATGAATATTGTAAATGCACAAACAGTAATATCTCCACATTGCAAGGTGCAATTCTGAAATTTTTTGCTTTTTCCTGCTAATCCTAGCATGATAAAGAAGATTCAAAGAGAGTGAGATGCCAGCTCCTTTCATTCAGTCAGTAGCTTCAAACATTTCTGGTATATGAAAAACATGTTTTTCAATGGCAAAAATCAATGAATATTGTAAATGCACAAACAGTAATATCTCCACATTGCAAGGTGCAATTCTGAAATTTTTTGCTTTTTCCTGCTAATCCTAGCATGATAAAGAAGATTCAAAGAGAGTGAGATGCCAGCTCCTTTCATTCAGTCAGTAGCTTCAAACATTTCTGGACGTTTTTCAATGGCAAAAATCAATGAATATTGTAAATGCACAAACAGTAATATCTCCACATTGCAAGGTGCAATTCTGAAATTTTTTGCTTTTTCCTGTTAATCCTAGCATGATAAAGAAGATTCAAAGAGAGTGAGATGCCAGCTCCTTTCATTCAGTCAGTAGCTTCAAACTTCTGGTATATGAATAACATGATGTTTTTCAATGGCAAAAATCAATGAATATTGTAAATGCACAAACAGTAATATCTCCACATTGCAAGGTGCAATTCTGAAATTTTTTGCTTTTTCCTGTTAATCCTAGCATGATAAAGAAGATTCAAAGAGAGTGAGATGCCAGCTCCTTTCATTCAGTCAGTAGCTTCAAACATTTCTGGACGTTTTTCAATGGCAAAAATCAATGAATATTGTAAATGCACAAACAGTAATATCTCCACATTGCAAGGTGCAATTCTGAAATTTTTTGCTTTTTCCTGCTAATCCTAGCATGATAAAGAAGATTCAAAGAGAGTGAGATGCCAGCTCCTTTCATTCAGTCAGTAGCTTCAAACATTTCTGGTATATGAAAAACATGTTTTTCAATGGCAAAAATCAATGAATATTGTAAATGCACAAACAGTAATATCACCACATTGCAAGGTGCAATTCTGAATTTTTTTGCTTTTTCCTGCTAATCCTAGCATGATAAAGAAGATTCAAAGAGAGTGAGATGCCAGCTCCTTTCATTCAGTCAGTAGCTTCAAACATTTCTGGTATATGAAAAACATGTTTTTCAATGGCAAAAATCAATGAATATTGTAAATGCACAAACAGTAATATCTCCACATTGCAAGGTGCAATTCTGAAATTTTTTGCTTTTTCCTGCTAATCCTAGCATGATAAAGAAGATTCAAAGAGAGTGAGATGCCAGCTCCTTTCATTCAGTCAGTAGCTTCAAACATTTCTGGTATATGAAAAACATGTTTTTCAATGGCAAAAATCAATGAATATTGTAAATGCACAAACAGTAATATCTCCACATTGCAAGGTGCAATTCTGAAATTTTTTGCTTTTTCCTGCTAATCCTAGCATGATAAAGAAGATTCAAAGAGAGTGAGATGCCAGCTCCTTTCATTCAGTCAGTAGCTTCAAACATTTCTGGACGTTTTTCAATGGCAAAAATCAATGAATATTGTAAATGCACAAACAGTAATATCTCCACATTGCAAGGTGCAATTCTGAAATTTTTTGCTTTTTCCTGTTAATCCTAGCATGATAAAGAAGATTCAAAGAGAGTGAGATGCCAGCTCCTTTCATTCAGTCAGTAGCTTCAAACATTTCTGGTATATGAAAAACATGTTTTTCAATGGCAAAAATCAATGAATATTGTAAATGCACAAACAGTAATATCTCCACATTGCAAGGTGCAATTCTGAAATTTTTTGCTTTTTCCTGCTAATCCTAGCATGATAAAGAAGATTCAAAGAGAGTGAGATGCCAGCTCCTTTCATTCAGTCAGTAGCTTCAAACATTTCTGGTATATGAAAAACATGTTTTTCAATGGCAAAAATCAATGAATATTGTAAATGCACAAACAGTAATATCTCCACATTGCAAGGTGCAATTCTGAAATTTTTTGCTTTTTCCTGCTAATCCTAGCAAGATAAAGAAGATTCAAAGAGAGTGAGATGCCAGCTCCTTTCATTCAGTCAGTAGCTTCAAACATTTCTGGTATATGAAAAACATGTTTTTCAATGGCAAAAATCAATGAATATTGTAAATGCACAAACAGTAATATCTCCACATTGCAAGGTGCAATTCTGAAATTTTTTGCTTTTTCCTGCTAATCCTAGCATGATAAAGAAGATTCAAAGAGAGTGAGATGCCAGCTCCTTTCATTCAGTCAGTAGCTTCAAACATTTCTGGTATATGAAAAACATGTTTTTCAATGGCAAAAATCAATGAATATTGTAAATGCACAAACAGTAATATCTCCACATTGCAAGGTGCAATTCTGAAATTTTTTGCTTTTTCCTGCTAATCCTAGCATGATAAAGAAGATTCAAAGAGAGTGAGATGCCAGCTCCTTTCATTCAGTCAGTAGCTTCAAACATTTCTGGTATATGAAAAACATGTTTTTCAATGGCAAAAATCAATGAATATTGTAAATGCACAAACAGTAATATCTCCACATTGCAAGGTGCAATTCTGAAATTTTTTGCTTTTTCCTGCTAATCCTAGCAAGATAAAGAAGATTCAAAGAGAGTGAGATGCCAGCTCCTTTCATTCAGTCAGTAGCTTCAAACATTTCTGGTATATGAAAAACATGTTTTTCAATGGCAAAAATCAATGAATATTGTAAATGCACAAACAGTAATATCTCCACATTGCAAGGTGCAATTCTGAAATTTTTTGCTTTTTCCTGCTAATCCTAGCATGATAAAGAAGATTCAAAGAGAGTGAGATGCCAGCTCCTTTCATTCAGTCAGTAGCTTCAAACATTTCTGGACGTTTTTCAATGGCAAAAATCAATGAATATTGTAAATGCACAAACAGTAATATCTCAACATTGCAAGGTGCAATTCTGAAATTTTTTGCTTTTTCCTGTTAATCCTAGCATGATAAAGAAGATTCAAAGAGAGTGAGATGCCAGCTCCTTTCATTCAGTCAGTAGCTTCAAACATTTCTGGTATAAGAATAACATGATGTTTTTCAATGGCAAAAATCAATGAATATTGTAAATGCACAAACAGTAATATCTCCACATTGCAAGGTGCAATTCTGAAATTTTTTGCTTTTTCCTGCTAATCCTAGCATGATAAAGAAGATTCAAAGAGAGTGAGATGCCAGCTCCTTTCATTCAGTCAGTAGCTTCAAACATTTCTGGACGTTTTTCAATGGCAAAAAACAATGAATATTGTAAATGCACAAACAGTAATATCTCCACATTGCAAGGTGCAATTCTGAAATTTTTTGCTTTTTCCTGCTAATCCTAGCATGATAAAGAAGATTCAAAGAGAGTGAGATGTCAGCTCCTTTCATTCAGTCAGTAGCTTCAAACATTTCTGGACGTTTTTCAATGGCAAAAATCAATGAATATTGTAAATGCACAAACAGTAATATCTCCACATTGCAAGGTGCAATTCTGAAATTTTTTGCTGTTTCCTGCTAATCCTAGCAGGATAAAGAAGATTCAATGAGAGTGAGATGCCAGCTCCTTTCATTCAGTCAGTAGCTTCAAACATTTCTGGTATATGAAAAACATGTTTTTCAATGGCAAAAATCAATGAATATTGTAAATGCACAAACAGTAATATCTCCACATTGCAAGGTGCAATTCTGAAATTTTTTGCTTTTTCCTGCTAATCCTAGCATGATAAAGAAGATTCAAAGAGAGTGAGATGCCAGCTCCTTTCATTCAGTCAGTAGCTTCAAACATTTCTGGTATATGAAAAACATGTTTTTCAATGGCAAAAATCAATGAATATTGTAAATGCACAAACAGTAATATCTCCACATTGCAAGGTGCAATTCTGAAATTTTTTGCTTTTTCCTGCTAATCCTAGCATCATAAACAAGATTCAAAGAGAGTGAGATGCCAGCTCCTTTCATTCAGTCAGTAGCTTCAAACATTTCTGGTATATGAAAAACGTTTTTCAATGGCAAAAATCAATGAATATTGTAAATGCACAAACAGTAATATCTCCACATTGCAAGGTGCAATTCTGAAATTTTTTGCTTTTTCCTGCTAATCCTAGCATGATAAAGAAGATTCAAAGAGAGTGAGATGCCAGCTCCTTTTTCAGTCAGTAGCTTCAAACATTTCTGGTATATGAAAAACATGTTTTTCAATGGCAAAAATCAATGAATATTGTAAATGCACAAACAGTAATATCTCCACATTGCAAGGTGCAATTCTGAAATTTTTTGCTTTTTCCTGTTAATCCTAGCATGATAAAGAAGATTCAAAGAGAGTGAGATGCCAGCTCCTTTCATTCAGTCAGTAGCTTCAAACATTTCTGGTATATGAATAACGATGTTTTTCAATGGCAAAAATCAATGAATATTGTAAATGCACAAACAGTAATATCTCCACATTGCAAGGTGCAATTCTGAAATTTTTTGCTTTTTCCTGCTAATCCTAGCATGATAAAGAAGATTCAAAGAGAGTGAGATGCCAGCTCCTTTCATTCAGTCAGTAGCTTCAAACATTTCTGGTATATGAAAAACATGTTTTTCAATGGCAAAAATCAATGAATATTGTAAATGCACAAACAGTAATATCTCCACATTGCAAGGTGCAATTCTGAAATTTTTTGCTTTTTCCTGTTAATCCTAGCATGATAAAGAAGATTCAAAGAGAGTGAGGTGCCAGCTCCTTTCATTCAGTCAGTAGCTTCAAACATTTCTGGTATATGAATAACATGATGTTTTTCAATGGCAAAAATCAATGAATATTGTAAATGCACAAACAGTAATATCTCCACATTGCAAGGTGCAATTCTGAAATTTTTTGCTTTTTCCTGCTAATCCTAGCATGATAAAGAAGATTCAAAGAGAGTGAGATGCCAGCTCCTTTCATTCAGTCAGTAGCTTCAAACATTTCTGGTATATGAAAAACATGTTTTTCAATGGCAAAAATCAATGAATATTGTAAATGCACAAACAGTAATATCTCCACATTGCAAGGTGCAATTCTGAAATTTTTTGCTTTTTCCTGCTAATCCTAGCATGATAAAGAAGATTCAAAGAGAGTGAGATGCCAGCTCCTTTCATTCAGTCAGTAGCTTCAAACATTTCTGGACGTTTTTCAATGGCAAAAATCAATGAATATTGTAAATGCACAAACAGTAATATCTCCACATTGCAAGGTGCAATTCTGAAATTTTTTGCTTTTTCCTGTTAATCCTAGCATGATAAAGAAGATTCAAAGAGAGTGAGATGCCAGCTCCTTTCATTCAGTCAGTAGCTTCAATCATTTCTGGACGTTTTTCAATGGCAAAAATCAATGAATATTGTAAATGCACAAACAGTAATATCTCCACATTGCAAGGTGCAATTCTGAAATTTTTTGCTTTTTCCTGCTAATCCTAGCATGATAAAGAAGATTCAAAGAGAGTGAGATGCCAGCTCCTTTCATTCAGTCAGTAGCTTCAAACATTTCTGGTATATGAAAAACATGTTTTTCAATGGCAAAAATCAATGAATATTGTAAATGCACAAACAGTAATATCTCCACATTGCAAGGTGCAATTCTGAAATTTTTTGCTTTTTCCTGCTAATCCTAGCATGATAAAGAAGATTCAAAGAGAGTGAGATGCCAGCTCCTTTCATTCAGTCAGTAGCTTCAAACATTTCTGGTATATGAAAAACATGTTTTTCAATGGCAAAAATCAATGAATATTGTAAATGCACAAACAGTAATATCTCCACATTGCAAGGTGCAATTCTGAAATTTTTTGCTTTTTCCTGTTAATCCTAGCATGATAAAGAAGATTCAAAGAGAGTGAGGTGCCAGCTCCTTTCATTCAGTCAGTAGCTTCAAACATTTCTGGTATATGAATAACATGATGTTTTTCAATGGCAAAAATCAATGAATATTGTAAATGCACAAACAGTAATATCTCCACATTGCAAGGTGCAATTCTGAAATTTTTTGCTTTTTCCTGCTAATCCTAGCATGATAAAGAAGATTCAAAGAGAGTGAGATGCCAGCTCCTTTCATTCAGTCAGTAGCTTCAAACATTTCTGGTATATGAAAAACATGTTTTTCAATGGCAAAAATCAATGAATATTGTAAATGCACAAACAGTAATATCTCCACATTGCAAGGTGCAATTCTGAAATTTTTTGCTTTTTCCTGCTAATCCTAGCACGATAAAGAAGATTCAAAGAGAGTGAGATGCCAGCTCCTTTCATTCAGTCAGTAGCTTCAAACATTTCTGGACGTTTTTCAATGGCAAAAATCAATGAATATTGTAAATGCACAAACAGTAATATCTCCACATTGCAAGGTGCAATTCTGAAATTTTTTGCTTTTTCCTGTTAATCCTAGCATGATAAAAAAGATTCAAAGAGAGTGAGATGCCAGCTCCTTTCATTCAGTCAGTAGCTTCAAACATTTCTGGACGTTTTTCAATGGCAAAAATCAATGAATATTGTAAATGCACAAACAGTAATATCTCCACATTGCAAGGTGCAATTCTGAAATTTTTTGCTTTTTCCTGCTAATCCTAGCATGATAAAGAAGATTCAAAGAGAGTGAGATGCCAGCTCCTTTCATTCAGTCAGTAGCTTCAAACATTTCTGGTATATGAAAAACATGTTTTTCAATGGCAAAAATCAATGAATATTGTAAATGCACAAACAGTAATATCTCCACATTGCAAGGTGCAATTCTGAAATTTTTTGCTTTTTCCTGCTAATCCTAGCATGATAAAGAAGATTCAAAGAGAGTGAGATGCCAGCTCCTTTCATTCAGTCAGTAGCTTCAAACATTTCTGGTATATGAAAAACATGTTTTTCAATGGCAAAAATCAATGAATATTGTAAATGCACAAACAGTAATATCTCCACATTGCAAGGTGCAATTCTGAAATTTTTTGCTTTTTCCTGCTAATCCTAGCATGATAAAGAAGATTCAAAGAGAGTGAGATGCCAGCTCCTTTCATTCAGTCAGTAGCTTCAAACATTTCTGGTATATGAAAAACATGTTTTTCAATGGCAAAAATCAATGAATATTGTAAATGCACAAACAGTAATATCTCCACATTGCAAGGTGCAATTCTGAAATTTTTTGCTTTTTCCTGCTAATCCTAGCATGATAAAGAAGATTCAAAGAGAGTGAGATGCCAGCTCCTTTCATTCAGTCAGTAGCTTCAAACATTTCTGGTATATGAAAAACATGTTTTTCAATGGCAAAAATCAATGAATATTGTAAATGCACAAACAGTAATATCTCCACATTGCAAGGTGCAATTCTGAAATTTTTTGCTTTTTCCTGTTAATCCTAGCATGATAAAGAAGATTCAAAGAGAGTGAGGTGCCAGCTCCTTTCATTCAGTCAGTAGCTTCAAACATTTCTGGTATATGAATAACATGATGTTTTTCAATGGCAAAAATCAATGAATATTGTAAATGCACAAACAGTAATATCTCCACATTGCAAGGTGCAATTCTGAAATTTTTTGCTTTTTCCTGCTAATCCTAGCATGATAAAGAAGATTCAAAGAGAGTGAGATGCCAGCTCCTTTCATTCAGTCAGTAGCTTCAAACATTTCTGGTATATGAAAAACATGTTTTTCAATGGCAAAAATCAATGAATATTGTAAATGCACAAACAGTAATATCTCCACATTGCAAGGTGCAATTCTGAAATTTTTTGCTTTTTCCTGCTAATCCTAGCAAGATAAAGAAGATTTAAAGAGAGTGAGATGCCAGCTCCTTTCATTCAGTCAGTAGCTTCAAACATTTCTGGTATATGAAAAACATGTTTTTCAATGGCAAAAATCAATGAATATTGTAAATGCACAAACAGTAATATCTCCACATTGCAAGGTGCAATTCTGAAATTTTTTGCTTTTTCCTGCTAATCCTAGCATGATAAAGAAGATTCAAAGAGAGTGAGATGCCAGCTCCTTTCATTCAGTCAGTAGCTTCAAACATTTCTGGTATATGAAAAACATGTTTTTCAATGGCAAAAATCAATGAATATTGTAAATGCACAAACAGTAATATCTCCACATTGCAAGGTGCAATTCTGAAATTTTTTGCTTTTTCCTGTTAATCCTAGCATGATAAAGAAGATTCAAAGAGAGTGAGGTGCCAGCTCCTTTCATTCAGTCAGTAGCTTCAAACATTTCTGGTATATGAATAACATGATGTTTTTCAATGGCAAAAATCAATGAATATTGTAAATGCACAAACAGTAATATCTCCACATTGCAAGGTGCAATTCTGAAATTTTTTGCTTTTTCCTGCTAATCCTAGCATGATAAAGAAGATTCAAAGAGAGTGAGATGCCAGCTCCTTTCATTCAGTCAGTAGCTTCAAACATTTCTGGTATATGAAAAACATGTTTTTCAATGGCAAAAATCAATGAATATTGTAAATGCACAAACAGTAATATCTCCACATTGCAAGGTGCAATTCTGAAATTTTTTGCTTTTTCCTGCTAATCCTAGCATGATAAAGAAGATTCAAAGAGAGTGAGATGCCAGCTCCTTTCATTCAGTCAGTAGCTTCAAACATTTCTGGACGTTTTTCAATGGCAAAAATCAATGAATATTGTAAATGCACAAACAGTAATATCTCCACATTGCAAGGTGCAATTCTGAAATTTTTTGCTTTTTCCTGTTAATCCTAGCATGATAAAAAAGATTCAAAGAGAGTGAGATGCCAGCTCCTTTCATTCAGTCAGTAGCTTCAAACATTTCTGGACGTTTTTCAATGGCAAAAATCAATGAATATTGTAAATGCACAAACAGTAATATCTCCACATTGCAAGGTGCAATTCTGAAATTTTTTGCTTTTTCCTGCTAATCCTAGCATGATAAAGAAGATTCAAAGAGAGTGAGATGCCAGCTCCTTTCATTCAGTCAGTAGCTTCAAACATTTCTGGTATATGAAAAACATGTTTTTCAATGGCAAAAATCAATGAATATTGTAAATGCACAAACAGTAATATCTCCACATTGCAAGGTGCAATTCTGAAATTTTTTGCTTTTTCCTGCTAATCCTAGCATGATAAAGAAGATTCAAAGAGAGTGAGATGCCAGCTCCTTTCATTCAGTCAGTAGCTTCAAACATTTCTGGTATATGAAAAACATGTTTTTCAATGGCAAAAATCAATGAATATTGTAAATGCACAAACAGTAATATCTCCACATTGCAAGGTGCAATTCTGAAATTTTTTGCTTTTTCCTGCTAATCCTAGCATGATAAAGAAGATTCAAAGAGAGTGAGATGCCAGCTCCTTTCATTCAGTCAGTAGCTTCAAACATTTCTGGTATATGAAAAACATGTTTTTCAATGGCAAAAATCAATGAATATTGTAAATGCACAAACAGTAATATCTCCACATTGCAAGGTGCAATTCTGAAATTTTTTGCTTTTTCCTGCTAATCCTAGCATGATAAAGAAGATTCAAAGAGAGTGAGATGCCAGCTCCTTTCATTCAGTCAGTAGCTTCAAACATTTCTGGACGTTTTTCAATGGCAAAAATCAATGAATATTGTAAATGCACAAACAGTAATATCTCCACATTGCAAGGTGCAATTCTGAAATTTTTTGCTTTTTCCTGTTAATCCTAGCATGATAAAGAAGATTCAAAGAGAGTGAGGTGCCAGCTCCTTTCATTCAGTCAGTAGCTTCAAACATTTCTGGTATATGAATAACATGATGTTTTTCAATGGCAAAAATCAATGAATATTGTAAATGCACAAACAGTAATATCTCCACATTGCAAGGTGCAATTCTGAAATTTTTTGCTTTTTCCTGCTAATCCTAGCATGATAAAGAAGATTCAAAGAGAGTGAGATGCCAGCTCCTTTCATTCAGTCAGTAGCTTCAAACATTTCTGGTATATGAAAAACATGTTTTTCAATGGCAAAAATCAATGAATATTGTAAATGCACAAACAGTAATATCTCCACATTGCAAGGTGCAATTCTGAAATTTTTTGCTTTTTCCTGCTAATCCTAGCATGATAAAGAAGATTCAAAGAGAGTGAGATGCCAGCTCCTTTCATTCAGTCAGTAGCTTCAAACATTTCTGGACGTTTTTCAATGGCAAAAATCAATGAATATTGTAAATGCACAAACAGTAATATCTCCACATTGCAAGGTGCAATTCTGAAATATTTTGCTTTTTCCTGTTAATCCTAGCATGATAAAGAAGATTCAAAGAGAGTGAGATGCCAGCTCCTTTCATTCAGTCAGTAGCTTCAAACATTTCTGGACGTTTTTCAATGGCAAAAATCAATGAATATTGTAAATGCACAAACAGTAATATCTCCACATTGCAAGGTGCAATTCTGAAATTTTTTGCTTTTTCCTGCTAATCCTAGCATGATAAAGAAGATTCAAAGAGAGTGAGATGCCAGCTCCTTTCATTCAGTCAGTAGCTTCAAACATTTCTGGTATATGAAAAACATGTTTTTCAATGGCAAAAATCAATGAATATTGTAAATGCACAAACAGTAATATCTCCACATTGCAAGGTGCAATTCTGAAATTTTTTGCTTTTTCCTGCTAATCCTAGCATGATAAAGAAGATTCAAAGAGAGTGAGATGCCAGCTCCTTTCATTCAGTCAGTAGCTTCAAACATTTCTGGTATATGAAAAACATGTTTTTCAATGGCAAAAATCAATGAATATTGTAAATGCACAAACAGTAATATCTCCACATTGCAAGGTGCAATTCTGAAATTTTTTGCTTTTTCCTGCTAATCCTAGCATGATAAAGAAGATTCAAAGAGAGTGAGATGCCAGCTCCTTTCATTCAGTCAGTAGCTTCAAACATTTCTGGTATATGAAAAACATGTTTTTCAATGGCAAAAATCAATGAATATTGTAAATGCACAAACAGTAATATCTCCACATTGCAAGGTGCAATTCTGAAATTTTTTGCTTTTTCCTGCTAATCCTAGCATGATAAAGAAGATTCAAAGAGAGTGAGATGCCAGCTCCTTTCATTCAGTCAGTAGCTTCAAACATTTCTGGTATATGAAAAACATGTTTTTCAATGGCAAAAATCAATGAATATTGTAAATGCACAAACAGTAATATCTCCACATTGCAAGGTGCAATTCTGAAATTTTTTGCTTTTTCCTGTTAATCCTAGCATGATAAAGAAGATTCAAAGAGAGTGAGGTGCCAGCTCCTTTCATTCAGTCAGTAGCTTCAAACATTTCTGGTATATGAATAACATGATGTTTTTCAATGGCAAAAATCAATGAATATTGTAAATGCACAAACAGTAATATCTCCACATTGCAAGGTGCAATTCTGAAATTTTTTGCTTTTTCCTGCTAATCCTAGCATGATAAAGAAGATTCAAAGAGAGTGAGATGCCAGCTCCTTTCATTCAGTCAGTAGCTTCAAACATTTCTGGTATATGAAAAACATGTTTTTCAATGGCAAAAATCAATGAATATTGTAAATGCACAAACAGTAATATCTCCACATTGCAAGGTGCAATTCTGAAATTTTTTGCTTTTTCCTGCTAATCCTAGCATGATAAAGAAGATTCAAAGAGAGTGAGATGCCAGCTCCTTTCATTCAGTCAGTAGCTTCAAACATTTCTGGTATATGAAAAACATGTTTTTCAATGGCAAAAATCAATGAATATTGTAAATGCACAAACAGTAATATCTCCACATTGCAAGGTGCAATTCTGAAATTTTTTGCTTTTTCCTGCTAATCCTAGCATGATAAAGAAGATTCAAAGAGAGTGAGATGCCAGCTCCTTTCATTCAGTCAGTAGCTTCAAACATTTCTGGTATATGAAAAACATGTTTTTCAATGGCAAAAATCAATGAATATTGTAAATGCACAAACAGTAATATCTCCACATTGCAAGGTGCAATTCTGAAATTTTTTGCTTTTTCCTGCTAATCCTAGCATGATAAAGAAGATTCAAAGAGAGTGAGATGCCAGCTCCTTTCATTCAGTCAGTAGCTTCAAACATTTCTGGACGTTTTTCAATGGCAAAAATCAATGAATATTGTAAATGCACAAACAGTAATATCTCCACATTGCAAGGTGCAATTCTGAAATTTTTTGCTTTTTCCTGTTAATCCTAGCATGATAAAGAAGATTCAAAGAGAGTGAGATGCCAGCTCCTTTCATTCAGTCAGTAGCTTCAAACATTTCTGGTATATGAAAAACATGTTTTTCAATGGCAAAAATCAATGAATATTGTAAATGCACAAACAGTAATATCTCCACATTGCAAGGTGCAATTCTGAAATTTTTTGCTTTTTCCTGCTAATCCTAGCATGATAAAGAAGATTCAAAGAGAGTGAGATGCCAGCTCCTTTCATTCAGTCAGTAGCTTCAAACATTTCTGGTATATGAAAAACATGTTTTTCAATGGCAAAAATCAATGAATATTGTAAATGCACAAACAGTAATATCTCCACATTGCAAGGTGCAATTCTGAAATTTTTTGCTTTTTCCTGCTAATCCTAGCATGATAAAGAAGATTCAAAGAGAGTGAGATGCCAGCTCCTTTCATTCAGTCAGTATCTTCAAACATTTCTGGTATATGAAAAACATGTTTTTCAATGGCAAAAATCAATGAATATTGTAAATGCACAAACAGTAATATCTCCACATTGCAAGGTGCAATTCTGAAATTTTTTGCTTTTTCCTGCTAATCCTAGCATGATAAAGAAGATTCAAAGAGAGTGAGATGCCAGCTCCTTTCATTCAGTCAGTAGCTTCAAACATTTCTGGACGTTTTTCAATGGCAAAAATCAATGAATATTGTAAATGCACAAACAGTAATATCTCCACATTGCAAGGTGCAATTCTGAAATTTTTTGCTTTTTCCTGTTAATCCTAGCATGATAAAGAAGATTCAAAGAGAGTGAGATGCCAGCTCCTTTCATTCAGTCAGTAGCTTCAAACTTCTGGTATATGAATAACATGATGTTTTTCAATGGCAAAAATCAATGAATATTGTAAATGCACAAACAGTAATATCTCCACATTGCAAGGTGCAATTCTGAAATTTTTTGCTTTTTCCTGTTAATCCTAGCATGATAAAGAAGATTCAAAGAGAGTGAGATGCCAGCTCCTTTCATTCAGTCAGTAGCTTCAAACATTTCTGGACGTTTTTCAATGGCAAAAATCAATGAATATTGTAAATGCACAAACAGTAATATCTCCACATTGCAAGGTGCAATTCTGAAATTTTTTGCTTTTTCCTGCTAATCCTAGCATGATAAAGAAGATTCAAAGAGAGTGAGATGCCAGCTCCTTTCATTCAGTCAGTAGCTTCAAACATTTCTGGTATATGAAAAACATGTTTTTCAATGGCAAAAATCAATGAATATTGTAAATGCACAAACAGTAATATCTCCACATTGCAAGGTGCAATTCTGAATTTTTTTGCTTTTTCCTGCTAATCCTAGCATGATAAAGAAGATTCAAAGAGAGTGAGATGCCAGCTCCTTTCATTCAGTCAGTAGCTTCAAACATTTCTGGTATATGAAAAACATGTTTTTCAATGGCAAAAATCAATGAATATTGTAAATGCACAAACAGTAATATCTCCACATTGCAAGGTGCAATTCTGAAATTTTTTGCTTTTTCCTGCTAATCCTAGCATGATAAAGATTCAAAGAGAGTGAGATGCCAGCTCCTTTCATTCAGTCAGTAGCTTCAAACATTTCTGGTATATGAAAAACATGTTTTTCAATGGCAAAAATCAATGAATATTGTAAATGCACAAACAGTAATATCTCCACATTGCAAGGTGCAATTCTGAAATTTTTTGCTTTTTCCTGCTAATCCTAGCATGATAAAGAAGATTCAAAGAGAGTGAGATGCCAGCTCCTTTCATTCAGTCAGTAGCTTCAAACATTTCTGGACGTTTTTCAATGGCAAAAATCTATGAATATTGTAAATGCACAAACAGTAATATCTCCACATTGCAAGGTGCAATTCTGAAATTTTTTGCTTTTTCCTGCTAATCCTAGCATGATAAAGAAGATTCAAAGAGAGTGAGATGCCAGCTCCTTTCATTCAGTCAGTAGCTTCAAACATTTCTGGTATATGAAAAACATGTTTTTCAATGGCAAAAATCAATGAATATTGTAAATGCACAAACAGTAATATCTCCACATTGCAAGGTGCAATTCTGAAATTTTTTGCTTTTTCCTGCTAATCCTAGCATGATAAAGAAGATTCAAAGAGAGTGAGATGCCAGCTCCTTTCATTCAGTCAGTAGCTTCAAACATTTCTGGTATATGAAAAACATGTTTTTCAATGGCAAAAATCAATGAATATTGTAAATGCACAAACAGTAATATCTCCACATTGCAAGGTGCAATTCTGAAATTTTTTGCTTTTTCCTGCTAATCCTAGCATGATAAAGAAGATTCAAAGAGAGTGAGATGCCAGCTCCTTTCATTCAGTCAGTAGCTTCAAACATTTCTGGACGTTTTTCAATGGCAAAAATCAATGAATATTGTAAATGCACAAACAGTAATATCTCCACATTGCAAGGTGCAATTCTGAAATTTTTTGCTTTTTCCTGTTAATCCTAGCATGATAAAAAAGATTCAGAGTGAGATGCCAGCTCCTTTCATTCAGTCAGTAGCTTCAAACATTTCTGGACGTTTTTCAATGGCAAAAATCAATGAATATTGTAAATGCACAAACAGTAATATCTCCACATTGCAAGGTGCAATTCTGAAATTTTTTGCTTTTTCCTGCTAATCCTAGCATGATAAAGAAGATTCAAAGAGAGTGAGATGCCAGCTCCTTTCATTCAGTCAGTAGCTTCAAACATTTCTGGTATATGAAAAACATGTTTTTCAATGGCAAAAATCAATGAATATTGTAAATGCACAAACAGTAATATCTCCACATTGCAAGGTGCAATTCTGAAATTTTTTGCTTTTTCCTGCTAATCCTAGCATGATAAAGAAGATTCAAAGAGAGTGAGATGCCAGCTCCTTTCATTCAGTCAGTAGCTTCAAACATTTCTGGTATATGAAAAACATGTTTTTCAATGGCAAAAATCAATGAATATTGTAAATGCACAAACAGTAATATCTCCACATTGCAAGGTGCAATTCTGAAATTTTTTGCTTTTTCCTGCTAATCCTAGCATGATAAAGAAGATTCAAAGAGAGTGAGATGCCAGCTCCTTTCATTCAGTCAGTAGCTTCAAACATTTCTGGTATATGAAAAACATGTTTTTCAATGGCAAAAATCAATGAATATTGTAAATGCACAAACAGTAATATCTCCACATTGCAAGGTGCAATTCTGAAATTTTTTGCTTTTTCCTGCTAATCCTAGCATGATAAAGAAGATTCAAAGAGAGTGAGATGCCAGCTCCTTTCATTCAGTCAGTAGCTTCAAACATTTCTGGTATATGAAAAACATGTTTTTCAATGGCAAAAATCAATGAATATTGTAAATGCACAAACAGTAATATCTCCACATTGCAAGGTGCAATTCTGAAATTTTTTGCTTTTTCCTGTTAATCCTAGCATGATAAAGAAGATTCAAAGAGAGTGAGGTGCCAGCTCCTTTCATTCAGTCAGTAGCTTCAAACATTTCTGGTATATGAATAACATGATGTTTTTCAATGGCAAAAATCAATGAATATTGTAAATGCACAAACAGTAATATCTCCACATTGCAAGGTGCAATTCTGAAATTTTTTGCTTTTTCCTGCTAATCCTAGCATGATAAAGAAGATTCAAAGAGAGTGAGATGCCAGCTCCTTTCATTCAGTCAGTAGCTTCAAACATTTCTGGTATATGAAAAACATGTTTTTCAATGGCAAAAATCAATGAATATTGTAAATGCACAAACAGTAATATCTCCACATTGCAAGGTGCAATTCTGAAATTTTTTGCTTTTTCCTGCTAATCCTAGCATGATAAAGAAGATTCAAAGAGAGTGAGATGCCAGCTCCTTTCATTCAGTCAGTAGCTTCAAACATTTCTGGACGTTTTTCAATGGCAAAAATCAATGAATATTGTAAATGCACAAACAGTAATATCTCCACATTGCAAGGTGCAATTCTGAAATTTTTTGCTTTTTCCTGTTAATCCTAGCATGATAAAAAAGATTCAAAGAGAGTGAGATGCCAGCTCCTTTCATTCAGTCAGTAGCTTCAAACATTTCTGGACGTTTTTCAATGGCAAAAATCAATGAATATTGTAAATGCACAAACAGTAATATCTCCACATTGCAAGGTGCAATTCTGAAATTTTTTGCTTTTTCCTGCTAATCCTAGCATGATAAAGAAGATTCAAAGAGAGTGAGATGCCAGCTCCTTTCATTCAGTCAGTAGCTTCAAACATTTCTGGTATATGAAAAACATGTTTTTCAATGGCAAAAATCAATGAATATTGTAAATGCACAAACAGTAATATCTCCACATTGCAAGGTGCAATTCTGAAATTTTTTGCTTTTTCCTGCTAATCCTAGCATGATAAAGAAGATTCAAAGAGAGTGAGATGCCAGCTCCTTTCATTCAGTCAGTAGCTTCAAACATTTCTGGTATATGAAAAACATGTTTTTCAATGGCAAAAATCAATGAATATTGTAAATGCACAAACAGTAATATCTCCACATTGCAAGGTGCAATTCTGAAATTTTTTGCTTTTTCCTGCTAATCCTAGCATGATAAAGAAGATTCAAAGAGAGTGAGATGCCAGCTCCTTTCATTCAGTCAGTAGCTTCAAACATTTCTGGTATATGAAAAACATGTTTTTCAATGGCAAAAATCAATGAATATTGTAAATGCACAAACAGTAATATCTCCACATTGCAAGGTGCAATTCTGAAATTTTTTGCTTTTTCCTGCTAATCCTAGCATGATAAAGAAGATTCAAAGAGAGTGAGATGCCAGCTCCTTTCATTCAGTCAGTAGCTTCAAACATTTCTGGACGTTTTTCAATGGCAAAAATCAATGAATATTGTAAATGCACAAACAGTAATATCTCCACATTGCAAGGTGCAATTCTGAAATTTTTTGCTTTTTCCTGTTAATCCTAGCATGATAAAGAAGATTCAAAGAGAGTGAGGTGCCAGCTCCTTTCATTCAGTCAGTAGCTTCAAACATTTCTGGTATATGAATAACATGATGTTTTTCAATGGCAAAAATCAATGAATATTGTAAATGCACAAACAGTAATATCTCCACATTGCAAGGTGCAATTCTGAAATTTTTTGCTTTTTCCTGCTAATCCTAGCATGATAAAGAAGATTCAAAGAGAGTGAGATGCCAGCTCCTTTCATTCAGTCAGTAGCTTCAAACATTTCTGGTATATGAAAAACATGTTTTTCAATGGCAAAAATCAATGAATATTGTAAATGCACAAACAGTAATATCTCCACATTGCAAGGTGCAATTCTGAAATTTTTTGCTTTTTCCTGCTAATCCTAGCATGATAAAGAAGATTCAAAGAGAGTGAGATGCCAGCTCCTTTCATTCAGTCAGTAGCTTCAAACATTTCTGGACGTTTTTCAATGGCAAAAATCAATGAATATTGTAAATGCACAAACAGTAATATCTCCACATTGCAAGGTGCAATTCTGAAATTTTTTGCTTTTTCCTGTTAATCCTAGCATGATAAAGAAGATTCAAAGAGAGTGAGATGCCAGCTCCTTTCATTCAGTCAGTAGCTTCAAACATTTCTGGACGTTTTTCAATGGCAAAAATCAATGAATATTGTAAATGCACAAACAGTAATATCTCCACATTGCAAGGTGCAATTCTGAAATTTTTTGCTTTTTCCTGCTAATCCTAGCATGATAAAGAAGATTCAAAGAGAGTGAGATGCCAGCTCCTTTCATTCAGTCAGTAGCTTCAAACATTTCTGGTATATGAAAAACATGTTTTTCAATGGCAAAAATCAATGAATATTGTAAATGCACAAACAGTAATATCTCCACATTGCAAGGTGCAATTCTGAAATTTTTTGCTTTTTCCTGCTAATCCTAGCATGATAAAGAAGATTCAAAGAGAGTGAGATGCCAGCTCCTTTCATTCAGTCAGTAGCTTCAAACATTTCTGGTATATGAAAAACATGTTTTTCAATGGCAAAAATCAATGAATATTGTAAATGCACAAACAGTAATATCTCCACATTGCAAGGTGCAATTCTGAAATTTTTTGCTTTTTCCTGCTAATCCTAGCATGATAAAGAAGATTCAAAGAGAGTGAGATGCCAGCTCCTTTCATTCAGTCAGTAGCTTCAAACATTTCTGGTATATGAAAAACATGTTTTTCAATGGCAAAAATCAATGAATATTGTAAATGCACAAACAGTAATATCTCCACATTGCAAGGTGCAATTCTGAAATTTTTTGCTTTTTCCTGTTAATCCTAGCATGATAAAGAAGATTCAAAGAGAGTGAGGTGCCAGCTCCTTTCATTCAGTCAGTAGCTTCAAACATTTCTGGTATATGAATAACATGATGTTTTTCAATGGCAAAAATCAATGAATATTGTAAATGCACAAACAGTAATATCTCCACATTGCAAGGTGCAATTCTGAAATTTTTTGCTTTTTCCTGCTAATCCTAGCATGATAAAGAAGATTCAAAGAGAGTGAGATGCCAGCTCCTTTCATTCAGTCAGTAGCTTCAAACATTTCTGGTATATGAAAAACATGTTTTTCAATGGCAAAAATCAATGAATATTGTAAATGCACAAACAGTAATATCTCCACATTGCAAGGTGCAATTCTGAAATTTTTTGCTTTTTCCTGCTAATCCTAGCATGATAAAGAAGATTCAAAGAGAGTGAGATGCCAGCTCCTTTCATTCAGTCAGTAGCTTCAAACATTTCTGGTATATGAAAAACATGTTTTTCAATGGCAAAAATCAATGAATATTGTAAATGCACAAACAGTAATATCTCCACATTGCAAGGTGCAATTCTGAAATTTTTTGCTTTTTCCTGCTAATCCTAGCATGATAAAGAAGATTCAAAGAGAGTGAGATGCCAGCTCCTTTCATTCAGTCAGTAGCTTCAAACATTTCTGGTATATGAAAAACATGTTTTTCAATGGCAAAAATCAATGAATATTGTAAATGCACAAACAGTAATATCTCCACATTGCAAGGTGCAATTCTGAAATTTTTTGCTTTTTCCTGCTAATCCTAGCATGATAAAGAAGATTCAAAGAGAGTGAGATGCCAGCTCCTTTCATTCAGTCAGTAGCTTCAAACATTTCTGGACGTTTTTCAATGGCAAAAATCAATGAATATTGTAAATGCACAAACAGTAATATCTCCACATTGCAAGGTGCAATTCTGAAATTTTTTGCTTTTTCCTGTTAATCCTAGCATGATAAAGAAGATTCAAAGAGAGTGAGATGCCAGCTCCTTTCATTCAGTCAGTAGCTTCAAACATTTCTGGTATATGAAAAACATGTTTTTCAATGGCAAAAATCAATGAATATTGTAAATGCACAAACAGTAATATCTCCACATTGCAAGGTGCAATTCTGAAATTTTTTGCTTTTTCCTGCTAATCCTAGCATGATAAAGAAGATTCAAAGAGAGTGAGATGCCAGCTCCTTTCATTCAGTCAGTAGCTTCAAACATTTCTGGTATATGAAAAACATGTTTTTCAATGGCAAAAATCAATGAATATTGTAAATGCACAAACAGTAATATCTCCACATTGCAAGGTGCAATTCTGAAATTTTTTGCTTTTTCCTGCTAATCCTAGCATGATAAAGAAGATTCAAAGAGAGTGAGATGCCAGCTCCTTTCATTCAGTCAGTAGCTTCAAACATTTCTGGTATATGAAAAACATGTTTTTCAATGGCAAAAATCAATGAATATTGTAAATGCACAAACAGTAATATCTCCACATTGCAAGGTGCAATTCTGAAATTTTTTGCTTTTTCCTGCTAATCCTAGCATGATAAAGAAGATTCAAAGAGAGTGAGATGCCAGCTCCTTTCATTCAGTCAGTAGCTTCAAACATTTCTGGACGTTTTTCAATGGCAAAAATCAATGAATATTGTAAATGCACAAACAGTAATATCTCCACATTGCAAGGTGCAATTCTGAAATTTTTTGCTTTTTCCTGTTAATCCTAGCATGATAAAGAAGATTCAAAGAGAGTGAGATGCCAGCTCCTTTCATTCAGTCAGTAGCTTCAAACTTCTGGTATATGAATAACATGATGTTTTTCAATGGCAAAAATCAATGAATATTGTAAATGCACAAACAGTAATATCTCCACATTGCAAGGTGCAATTCTGAAATTTTTTGCTTTTTCCTGTTAATCCTAGCATGATAAAGAAGATTCAAAGAGAGTGAGATGCCAGCTCCTTTCATTCAGTCAGTAGCTTCAAACATTTCTGGACGTTTTTCAATGGCAAAAATCAATGAATATTGTAAATGCTCAAACAGTAATATCTCCACATTGCAAGGTGCAATTCTGAAATTTTTTGCTTTTTCCTGCTAATCCTAGCATGATAAAGAAGATTCAAAGAGAGTGAGATGCCAGCTCCTTTCATTCAGTCAGTAGCTTCAAACATTTCTGGTATATGAAAAACATGTTTTTCAATGGCAAAAATCAATGAATATTGTAAATGCACAAACAGTAATATCTCCACATTGCAAGGTGCAATTCTGAATTTTTTTGCTTTTTCCTGCTAATCCTAGCATGATAAAGAAGATTCAAAGAGAGTGAGATGCCAGCTCCTTTCATTCAGTCAGTAGCTTCAAACATTTCTGGTATATGAAAAACATGTTTTTCAATGGCAAAAATCAATGAATATTGTAAATGCACAAACAGTAATATCTCCACATTGCAAGGTGCAATTCTGAAATTTTTTGCTTTTTCCTGCTAATCCTAGCATGATAAAGAAGATTCAAAGAGAGTGAGATGCCAGCTCCTTTCATTCAGTCAGTAGCTTCAAACATTTCTGGTATATGAAAAACATGTTTTTCAATGGCAAAAATCAATGAATATTGTAAATGCACAAACAGTAATATCTCCACATTGCAAGGTGCAATTCTGAAATTTTTTGCTTTTTCCTGCTAATCCTAGCATGATAAAGAAGATTCAAAGAGAGTGAGATGCCAGCTCCTTTCATTCAGTCAGTAGCTTCAAACATTTCTGGACGTTTTTCAATGGCAAAAATCTATGAATATTGTAAATGCACAAACAGTAATATCTCCACATTGCAAGGTGCAATTCTGAAATTTTTTGCTTTTTCCTGTTAATCCTAGCATGATAAAGAAGATTCAAAGAGAGTGAGATGCCAGCTCCTTTCATTCAGTCAGTAGCTTCAAACATTTCTGGTATATGAAAAACATGTTTTTCAATGGCAAAAATCAATGAATATTGTAAATGCACAAACAGTAATATCTCCACATTGCAAGGTGCAATTCTGAAATTTTTTGCTTTTTCCTGTTAATCCTAGCATGATAAAGAAGATTCAAAGAGAGTGAGGTGCCAGCTCCTTTCATTCAGTCAGTAGCTTCAAACATTTCTGGTATATGAATAACATGATGTTTTTCAATGGCAAAAATCAATGAATATTGTAAATGCACAAACAGTAATATCTCCACATTGCAAGGTGCAATTCTGAAATTTTTTGCTTTTTCCTGCTAATCCTAGCATGATAAAGAAGATTCAAAGAGAGTGAGATGCCAGCTCCTTTCATTCAGTCAGTAGCTTCAAACATTTCTGGTATATGAAAAACATGTTTTTCAATGGCAAAAATCAATGAATATTGTAAATGCACAAACAGTAATATCTCCACATTGCAAGGTGCAATTCTGAAATTTTTTGCTTTTTCCTGCTAATCCTAGCATGATAAAGAAGATTCAAAGAGAGTGAGATGCCAGCTCCTTTCATTCAGTCAGTAGCTTCAAACATTTCTGGTATATGAAAAACATGTTTTTCAATGGCAAAAATCAATGAATATTGTAAATGCACAAACAGTAATATCTCCACATTGCAAGGTGCAATTCTGAAATTTTTTGCTTTTTCCTGCTAATCCTAGCATGATAAAGAAGATTCAAAGAGAGTGAGATGCCAGCTCCTTTCATTCAGTCAGTAGCTTCAAACATTTCTGGTATATGAAAAACATGTTTTTCAATGGCAAAAATCAATGAATATTGTAAATGCACAAACAGTAATATCTCCACATTGCAAGGTGCAATTCTGAAATTTTTTGCTTTTTCCTGCTAATCCTAGCATGATAAAGAAGATTCAAAGAGAGTGAGATGCCAGCTCCTTTCATTCAGTCAGTAGCTTCAAACATTTCTGGACGTTTTTCAATGGCAAAAATCAATGAATATTGTAAATGCACAAACAGTAATATCTCCACATTGCAAGGTGCAATTCTGAAATTTTTTGCTTTTTCCTGTTAATCCTAGCATGATAAAGAAGATTCAAAGAGAGTGAGATGCCAGCTCCTTTCATTCAGTCAGTAGCTTCAAACTTCTGGTATATGAATAACATGATGTTTTTCAATGGCAAAAATCAATGAATATTGTAAATGCACAAACAGTAATATCTCCACATTGCAAGGTGCAATTCTGAAATTTTTTGCTTTTTCCTGTTAATCCTAGCATGATAAAGAAGATTCAAAGAGAGTGAGATGCCAGCTCCTTTCATTCAGTCAGTAGCTTCAAACATTTCTGGACGTTTTTCAATGGCAAAAATCAATGAATATTGTAAATGCACAAACAGTAATATCTCCACATTGCAAGGTGCAATTCTGAAATTTTTTGCTTTTTCCTGCTAATCCTAGCATGATAAAGAAGATTCAAAGAGAGTGAGATGCCAGCTCCTTTCATTCAGTCAGTAGCTTCAAACATTTCTGGTATATGAAAAACATGTTTTTCAATGGCAAAAATCAATGAATATTGTAAATGCACAAACAGTAATATCTCCACATTGCAAGGTGCAATTCTGAATTTTTTTGCTTTTTCCTGCTAATCCTAGCATGATAAAGAAGATTCAAAGAGAGTGAGATGCCAGCTCCTTTCATTCAGTCAGTAGCTTCAAACATTTCTGGTATATGAAAAACATGTTTTTCAATGGCAAAAATCAATGAATATTGTAAATGCACAAACAGTAATATCTCCACATTGCAAGGTGCAATTCTGAAATTTTTTGCTTTTTCCTGCTAATCCTAGCATGATAAAGAAGATTCAAAGAGAGTGAGATGCCAGCTCCTTTCATTCAGTCAGTAGCTTCAAACATTTCTGGTATATGAAAAACATGTTTTTCAATGGCAAAAATCAATGAATATTGTAAATGCACAAACAGTAATATCTCCACATTGCAAGGTGCAATTCTGAAATTTTTTGCTTTTTCCTGCTAATCCTAGCATGATAAAGAAGATTCAAAGAGAGTGAGATGCCAGCTCCTTTCATTCAGTCAGTAGCTTCAAACATTTCTGGACGTTTTTCAATGGCAAAAATCTATGAATATTGTAAATGCACAAACAGTAATATCTCCACATTGCAAGGTGCAATTCTGAAATTTTTTGCTTTTTCCTGTTAATCCTAGCATGATAAAGAAGATTCAAAGAGAGTGAGATGCCAGCTCCTTTCATTCAGTCAGTAGCTTCAAACATTTCTGGTATATGAAAAACATGTTTTTCAATGGCAAAAATCAATGAATATTGTAAATGCACAAACAGTAATATCTCCACATTGCAAGGTGCAATTCTGAAATTTTTTGCTTTTTCCTGCTAATCCTAGCATGATAAAGAAGATTCAAAGAGAGTGAGATGCCAGCTCCTTTCATTCAGTCAGTAGCTTCAAACATTTCTGGTATATGAAAAACATGTTTTTCAATGGCAAAAATCAATGAATATTGTAAATGCACAAACAGTAATATCTCCACATTGCAAGGTGCAATTCTGAAATTTTTTGTTTTTTCCTGCTAATCCTAGCAAGATAAAGAAGATTCAAAGAGAGTGAGATGCCAGCTCCTTTCATTCAGTCAGTAGCTTCAAACATTTCTGGTATATGAAAAACATGTTTTTCAATGGCAAAAATCAATGAATATTGTAAATGCACAAACAGTAATATCTCCACATTGCAAGGTGCAATTCTGAAATTTTTTGCTTTTTCCTGCTAATCCTAGCATGATAAAGAAGATTCAAAGAGAGTGAGATGCCAGCTCCTTTCATTCAGTCAGTAGCTTCAAACATTTCTGGACGTTTTTCAATGGCAAAAATCAATGAATATTGTAAATGCACAAACAGTAATATCTCAACATTGCAAGGTGCAATTCTGAAATTTTTTGCTTTTTCCTGTTAATCCTAGCATGATAAAGAAGATTCAAAGAGAGTGAGATGCCAGCTCCTTTCATTCAGTCAGTAGCTTCAAACATTTCTGGTATATGAATAACATGATGTTTTTCAATGGCAAAAATCAATGAATATTGTAAATGCACAAACAGTAATATCTCCACATTGCAAGGTGCAATTCTGAAATTTTTTGCTTTTTCCTGCTAATCCTAGCATGATAAAGAAGATTCAAAGAGAGTGAGATGCCAGCTCCTTTCATTCAGTCAGTAGCTTCAAACATTTCTGGACGTTTTTCAATGGCAAAAAACAATGAATATTGTAAATGCACAAACAGTAATATCTCCACATTGCAAGGTGCAATTCTGAAATTTTTTGCTTTTTCCTGCTAATCCTAGCATGATAAAGAAGATTCAAAGAGAGTGAGATGTCAGCTCCTTTCATTCAGTCAGTAGCTTCAAACATTTCTGGACGTTTTTCAATGGCAAAAATCAATGAATATTGTAAATGCACAAACAGTAATATCTCCACATTGCAAGGTGCAATTCTGAAATTTTTTGCTGTTTCCTGCTAATCCTAGCAGGATAAAGAAGATTCAAAGAGAGTGAGATGCCAGCTCCTTTCATTCAGTCAGTAGCTTCAAACATTTCTGGTATATGAAAAACATGTTTTTCAATGGCAAAAATCAATGAATATTGTAAATGCACAAACAGTAATATCTCCACATTGCAAGGTGCAATTCTGAAATTTTTTGCTTTTTCCTGCTAATCCTAGCATGATAAAGAAGATTCAAAGAGAGTGAGATGCCAGCTCCTTTCATTCAGTCAGTAGCTTCAAACATTTCTGGTATATGAAAAACATGTTTTTCAATGGCAAAAATCAATGAATATTGTAAATGCACAAACAGTAATATCTCCACATTGCAAGGTGCAATTCTGAAATTTTTTGCTTTTTCCTGCTAATCCTAGCATCATAAACAAGATTCAAAGAGAGTGAGATGCCAGCTCCTTTCATTCAGTCAGTAGCTTCAAACATTTCTGGTATATGAAAAACGTTTTTCAATGGCAAAAATCAATGAATATTGTAAATGCACAAACAGTAATATCTCCACATTGCAAGGTGCAATTCTGAAATTTTTTGCTTTTTCCTGCTAATCCTAGCATGATAAAGAAGATTCAAAGAGAGTGAGATGCCAGCTCCTTTCATTCAGTCAGTAGCTTCAAACATTTCTGGTATATGAAAAACATGTTTTTCAATGGCAAAAATCAATGAATATTGTAAATGCACAAACAGTAATATCTCCACATTGCAAGGTGCAATTCTGAAATTTTTTGCTTTTTCCTGTTAATCCTAGCATGATAAAGAAGATTCAAAGAGAGTGAGATGCCAGCTCCTTTCATTCAGTCAGTAGCTTCAAACATTTCTGGTATATGAATAACGATGTTTTTCAATGGCAAAAATCAATGAATATTGTAAATGCACAAACAGTAATATCTCCACATTGCAAGGTGCAATTCTGAAATTTTTTGCTTTTTCCTGCTAATCCTAGCATGATAAAGAAGATTCAAAGAGAGTGAGATGCCAGCTCCTTTCATTCAGTCAGTAGCTTCAAACATTTCTGGTATATGAAAAACATGTTTTTCAATGGCAAAAATCAATGAATATTGTAAATGCACAAACAGTAATATCTCCACATTGCAAGGTGCAATTCTGAAATTTTTTGCTTTTTCCTGTTAATCCTAGCATGATAAAGAAGATTCAAAGATAGTGAGGTGCCAGCTCCTTTCATTCAGTCAGTAGCTTCAAACATTTCTGGTATATGAATAACATGATGTTTTTCAATGGCAAAAATCAATGAATATTGTAAATGCACAAACAGTAATATCTCCACATTGCAAGGTGCAATTCTGAAATTTTTTGCTTTTTCCTGCTAATCCTAGCATGATAAAGAAGATTCAAAGAGAGTGAGATGCCAGCTCCTTTCATTCAGTCAGTAGCTTCAAACATTTCTGGTATATGAAAAACATGTTTTTCAATGGCAAAAATCAATGAATATTGTAAATGCACAAACAGTAATATCTCCACATTGCAAGGTGCAATTCTGAAATTTTTTGCTTTTTCCTGCTAATCCTAGCATGATAAAGAAGATTCAAAGAGAGTGAGATGCCAGCTCCTTTCATTCAGTCAGTAGCTTCAAACATTTCTGGACGTTTTTCAATGGCAAAAATCAATGAATATTGTAAATGCACAAACAGTAATATCTCCACATTGCAAGGTGCAATTCTGAAATTTTTTGCTTTTTCCTGTTAATCCTAGCATGATAAAAAAGATTCAAAGAGAGTGAGATGCCAGCTCCTTTCATTCAGTCAGTAGCTTCAAACATTTCTGGACGTTTTTCAATGGCAAAAATCAATGAATATTGTAAATGCACAAACAGTAATATGTCCACATTGCAAGGTGCAATTCTGAAATTTTTTGCTTTTTCCTGCTAATCCTAGCATGATAAAGAAGATTCAAAGAGAGTGAGATGCCAGCTCCTTTCATTCAGTCAGTAGCTTCAAACATTTCTGGTATATGAAAAACATGTTTTTCAATGGCAAAAATCAATGAATATTGTAAATGCACAAACAGTAATATCTCCACATTGCAAGGTGCAATTCTGAAATTTTTTGCTTTTTCCTGCTAATCCTAGCATGATAAAGAAGATTCAAAGAGAGTGAGATGCCAGCTCCTTTCATTCAGTCAGTAGCTTCAAACATTTCTGGTATATGAAAAACATGTTTTTCAATGGCAAAAATCAATGAATATTGTAAATGCACAAACAGTAATATCTCCACATTGCAAGGTGCAATTCTGAAATTTTTTGCTTTTTCCTGCTAATCCTAGCATGATAAAGAAGATTCAAAGAGAGTGAGATGCCAGCTCCTTTCATTCAGTCAGTAGCTTCAAACATTTCTGGACGTTTTTCAATGGCAAAAATCAATGAATATTGTAAATGCACAAACAGTAATATCTCAACATTGCAAGGTGCAATTCTGAAATTTTTTGCTTTTTCCTGTTAATCCTAGCATGATAAAGAAGATTCAAAGAGAGTGAGATGCCAGCTCCTTTCATTCAGTCAGTAGCTTCAAACATTTCTGGTATATGAATAACATGATGTTTTTCAATGGCAAAAATCAATGAATATTGTAAATGCACAAACAGTAATATCTCCACATTGCAAGGTGCAATTCTGAAATTTTTTGCTTTTTCCTGCTAATCCTAGCATGATAAAGAAGATTCAAAGAGAGTGAGATGCCAGCTCCTTTCATTCAGTCAGTAGCTTCAAACATTTCTGGACGTTTTTCAATGGCAAAAAACAATGAATATTGTAAATGCACAAACAGTAATATCTCCACATTGCAAGGTGCAATTCTGAAATTTTTTGCTTTTTCCTGCTAATCCTAGCATGATAAAGAAGATTCAAAGAGAGTGAGATGTCAGCTCCTTTCATTCAGTCAGTAGCTTCAAACATTTCTGGACGTTTTTCAATGGCAAAAATCAATGAATATTGTAAATGCACAAACAGTAATATCTCCACATTGCAAGGTGCAATTCTGAAATTTTTTGCTGTTTCCTGCTAATCCTAGCAGGATAAAGAAGATTCAAAGAGAGTGAGATGCCAGCTCCTTTCATTCAGTCAGTAGCTTCAAACATTTCTGGTATATGAAAAACATGTTTTTCAATGGCAAAAATCAATGAATATTGTAAATGCACAAACAGTAATATCTCCACATTGCAAGGTGCAATTCTGAAATTTTTTGCTTTTTCCTGCTAATCCTAGCATGATAAAGAAGATTCAAAGAGAGTGAGATGCCAGCTCCTTTCATTCAGTCAGTAGCTTCAAACATTTCTGGTATATGAAAAACATGTTTTTCAATGGCAAAAATCAATGAATATTGTAAATGCACAAACAGTAATATCTCCACATTGCAAGGTGCAATTCTGAAATTTTTTGCTTTTTCCTGCTAATCCTAGCATCATAAACAAGATTCAAAGAGAGTGAGATGCCAGCTCCTTTCATTCAGTCAGTAGCTTCAAACATTTCTGGTATATGAAAAACGTTTTTCAATGGCAAAAATCAATGAATATTGTAAATGCACAAACAGTAATATCTCCACATTGCAAGGTGCAATTCTGAAATTTTTTGCTTTTTCCTGCTAATCCTAGCATGATAAAGAAGATTCAAAGAGAGTGAGATGCCAGCTCCTTTCATTCAGTCAGTAGCTTCAAACATTTCTGGTATATGAAAAACATGTTTTTCAATGGCAAAAATCAATGAATATTGTAAATGCACAAACAGTAATATCTCCACATTGCAAGGTGCAATTCTGAAATTTTTTGCTTTTTCCTGTTAATCCTAGCATGATAAAGAAGATTCAAAGAGAGTGAGATGCCAGCTCCTTTCATTCAGTCAGTAGCTTCAAACATTTCTGGTATATGAATAACGATGTTTTTCAATGGCAAAAATCAATGAATATTGTAAATGCACAAACAGTAATATGTCCACATTGCAAGGTGCAATTCTGAAATTTTTTGCTTTTTCCTGCTAATCCTAGCATGATAAAGAAGATTCAAAGAGAGTGAGATGCCAGCTCCTTTCATTCAGTCAGTAGCTTCAAACATTTCTGGTATATGAAAAACATGTTTTTCAATGGCAAAAATCAATGAATATTGTAAATGCACAAACAGTAATATCTCCACATTGCAAGGTGCAATTCTGAAATTTTTTGCTTTTTCCTGTTAATCCTAGCATGATAAAGAAGATTCAAAGATAGTGAGGTGCCAGCTCCTTTCATTCAGTCAGTAGCTTCAAACATTTCTGGTATATGAATAACATGATGTTTTTCAATGGCAAAAATCAATGAATATTGTAAATGCACAAACAGTAATATCTCCACATTGCAAGGTGCAATTCTGAAATTTTTTGCTTTTTCCTGCTAATCCTAGCATGATAAAGAAGATTCAAAGAGAGTGAGATGCCAGCTCCTTTCATTCAGTCAGTAGCTTCAAACATTTCTGGTATATGAAAAACATGTTTTTCAATGGCAAAAATCAATGAATATTGTAAATGCACAAACAGTAATATCTCCACATTGCAAGGTGCAATTCTGAAATTTTTTGCTTTTTCCTGCTAATCCTAGCATGATAAAGAAGATTCAAAGAGAGTGAGATGCCAGCTCCTTTCATTCAGTCAGTAGCTTCAAACATTTCTGGACGTTTTTCAATGGCAAAAATCAATGAATATTGTAAATGCACAAACAGTAATATCTCCACATTGCAAGGTGCAATTCTGAAATTTTTTGCTTTTTCCTGTTAATCCTAGCATGATAAAGAAGATTCAAAGAGAGTGAGATGCCAGCTCCTTTCATTCAGTCAGTAGCTTCAATCATTTCTGGACGTTTTTCAATGGCAAAAATCAATGAATATTGTAAATGCACAAACAGTAATATCTCCACATTGCAAGGTGCAATTCTGAAATTTTTTGCTTTTTCCTGCTAATCCTAGCATGATAAAGAAGATTCAAAGAGAGTGAGATGCCAGCTCCTTTCATTCAGTCAGTAGCTTCAAACATTTCTGGTATATGAAAAACATGTTTTTCAATGGCAAAAATCAATGAATATTGTAAATGCACAAACAGTAATATCTCCACATTGCAAGGTGCAATTCTGAAATTTTTTGCTTTTTCCTGCTAATCCTAGCATGATAAAGAAGATTCAAAGAGAGTGAGATGCCAGCTCCTTTCATTCAGTCAGTAGCTTCAAACATTTCTGGTATATGAAAAACATGTTTTTCAATGGCAAAAATCAATGAATATTGTAAATGCACAAACAGTAATATCTCCACATTGCAAGGTGCAATTCTGAAATTTTTTGCTTTTTCCTGCTAATCCTAGCATGATAAAGAAGATTCAAAGAGAGTGAGATGCCAGCTCCTTTCATTCAGTCAGTAGCTTCAAACATTTCTGGTATATGAAAAACATGTTTTTCAATGGCAAAAATCAATGAATATTGTAAATGCACAAACAGTAATATCTCCACATTGCAAGGTGCAATTCTGAAATTTTTTGCTTTTTCCTGCTAATCCTAGCATGATAAAGAAGATTCAAAGAGAGTGAGATGCCAGCTCCTTTCATTCAGTCAGTAGCTTCAAACATTTCTGGTATATGAAAAACATGTTTTTCAATGGCAAAAATCAATGAATATTGTAAATGCACAAACAGTAATATCTCCACATTGCAAGGTGCAATTCTGAAATTTTTTGCTTTTTCCTGTTAATCCTAGCATGATAAAGAAGATTCAAAGAGAGTGAGGTGCCAGCTCCTTTCATTCAGTCAGTAGCTTCAAACATTTCTGGTATATGAATAACATGATGTTTTTCAATGGCAAAAATCAATGAATATTGTAAATGCACAAACAGTAATATCTCCACATTGCAAGGTGCAATTCTGAAATTTTTTGCTTTTTCCTGCTAATCCTAGCATGATAAAGAAGATTCAAAGAGAGTGAGATGCCAGCTCCTTTCATTCAGTCAGTAGCTTCAAACATTTCTGGTATATGAAAAACATGTTTTTCAATGGCAAAAATCAATGAATATTGTAAATGCACAAACAGTAATATCTCCACATTGCAAGGTGCAATTCTGAAATTTTTTGCTTTTTCCTGCTAATCCTAGCATGATAAAGAAGATTCAAAGAGAGTGAGATGCCAGCTCCTTTCATTCAGTTAGTAGCTTCAAACATTTCTGGACGTTTTTCAATGGCAAAAATCAATGAATATTGTAAATGCACAAACAGTAATATCTCCACATTGCAAGGTGCAATTCTGAAATTTTTTGCTTTTTCCTGTTAATCCTAGCATGATAAAAAAGATTCAAAGAGAGTGAGATGCCAGCTCCTTTCATTCAGTCAGTAGCTTCAAACATTTCTGGACGTTTTTCAATGGCAAAAATCAATGAATATTGTAAATGCACAAACAGTAATATCTCCACATTGCAAGGTGCAATTCTGAAATTTTTTGCTTTTTCCTGCTAATCCTAGCATGATAAAGAAGATTCAAAGAGAGTGAGATGCCAGCTCCTTTCATTCAGTCAGTAGCTTCAAACATTTCTGGACGTTTTTCAATGGCAAAAATCAATGAATATTGTAAATGCACAAACAGTAATATCTCCACATTGCAAGGTGCAATTCTGAAATTTTTTGCTTTTTCCTGTTAATCCTAGCATGATAAAGAAGATTCAAAGAGAGTGAGATGCCAGCTCCTTTCATTCAGTCAGTAGCTTCAATCATTTCTGGACGTTTTTCAATGGCAAAAATCAATGAATATTGTAAATGCACAAACAGTAATATCTCCACATTGCAAGGTGCAATTCTGAAATTTTTTGCTTTTTCCTGCTAATCCTAGCATGATAAAGAAGATTCAAAGAGAGTGAGATGCCAGCTCCTTTCATTCAGTCAGTAGCTTCAAACATTTCTGGTATATGAAAAACATGTTTTTCAATGGCAAAAATCAATGAATATTGTAAATGCACAAACAGTAATATCTCCACATTGCAAGGTGCAATTCTGAATTTTTTTGCTTTTTCCTGCTAATCCTAGCATGATAAAGAAGATTCAAAGAGAGTGAGATGCCAGCTCCTTTCATTCAGTCAGTAGCTTCAAACATTTCTGGTATATGAAAAACATGTTTTTCAATGGCAAAAATCAATGAATATTGTAAATGCACAAACAGTAATATCTCCACATTGCAAGGTGCAATTCTGAAATTTTTTGCTTTTTCCTGCTAATCCTAGCATGATAAAGAAGATTCAAAGAGAGTGAGATGCCAGCTCCTTTCATTCAGTCAGTAGCTTCAAACATTTCTGGTATATGAAAAATGTTTTTCAATGGCAAAAATCAATGAATATTGTAAATGCACAAACAGTAATATCTCCACATTGCAAGGTGCAATTCTGAAATTTTTTGCTTTTTCCTGCTAATCCTAGCATGATAAAGAAGATTCAAAGAGAGTGAGATGCCAGCTCCTTTCATTCAGTCAGTAGCTTCAAACATTTCTGGACGTTTTTCAATGGCAAAAATCTATGAATATTGTAAATGCACAAACAGTAATATCTCCACATTGCAAGGTGCAATTCTGAAATTTTTTGCTTTTTCCTGTTAATCCTAGCATGATAAAGAAGATTCAAAGAGAGTGAGATGCCAGCTCCTTTCATTCAGTCAGTAGCTTCAAACATTTCTGGTATATGAAAAACATGTTTTTCAATGGCAAAAATCAATGAATATTGTAAATGCACAAACAGTAATATCTCCACATTGCAAGGTGCAATTCTGAAATTTTTTGCTTTTTCCTGCTAATCCTAGCATGATAAAGAAGATTCAAAGAGAGTGAGATGCCAGCTCCTTTCATTCAGTCAGTAGCTTCAAACATTTCTGGTATATGAAAAACATGTTTTTCAATGGCAAAAATCAATGAATATTGTAAATGCACAAACAGTAATATCTCCACATTGCAAGGTGCAATTCTGAAATTTTTTGCTTTTTCCTGCTAATCCTAGCAAGATAAAGAAGATTCAAAGAGAGTGAGATGCCAGCTCCTTTCATTCAGTCAGTAGCTTCAAACATTTCTGGTATATGAAAAACATGTTTTTCAATGGCAAAAATCAATGAATATTGTAAATGCACAAACAGTAATATCTCCACATTGCAAGGTGCAATTCTGAAATTTTTTGCTTTTTCCTGCTAATCCTAGCATGATAAAGAAGATTCAAAGAGAGTGAGATGCCAGCTCCTTTCATTCAGTCAGTAGCTTCAAACATTTCTGGACGTTTTTCAATGGCAAAAATCAATGAATATTGTAAATGCACAAACAGTAATATCTCAACATTGCAAGGTGCAATTCTGAAATTTTTTGCTTTTTCCTGTTAATCCTAGCATGATAAAGAAGATTCAAAGAGAGTGAGATGCCAGCTCCTTTCATTCAGTCAGTAGCTTCAAACATTTCTGGTATATGAATAACATGATGTTTTTCAATGGCAAAAATCAATGAATATTGTAAATGCACAAACAGTAATATCTCCACATTGCAAGGTGCAATTCTGAAATTTTTTGCTTTTTCCTGCTAATCCTAGCATGATAAAGAAGATTCAAAGAGAGTGAGATGCCAGCTCCTTTCATTCAGTCAGTAGCTTCAAACATTTCTGGACGTTTTTCAATGGCAAAAAACAATGAATATTGTAAATGCACAAACAGTAATATCTCCACATTGCAAGGTGCAATTCTGAAATTTTTTGCTTTTTCCTGCTAATCCTAGCATGATAAAGAAGATTCAAAGAGAGTGAGATGTCAGCTCCTTTCATTCAGTCAGTAGCTTCAAACATTTCTGGACGTTTTTCAATGGCAAAAATCAATGAATATTGTAAATGCACAAACAGTAATATCTCCACATTGCAAGGTGCAATTCTGAAATTTTTTGCTGTTTCCTGCTAATCCTAGCAGGATAAAGAAGATTCAAAGAGAGTGAGATGCCAGCTCCTTTCATTCAGTCAGTAGCTTCAAACATTTCTGGTATATGAAAAACATGTTTTTCAATGGCAAAAATCAATGAATATTGTAAATGCACAAACAGTAATATCTCCACATTGCAAGGTGCAATTCTGAAATTTTTTGCTTTTTCCTGCTAATCCTAGCAAGATAAAGAAGATTCAAAGAGAGTGAGATGCCAGCTCCTTTCATTCAGTCAGTAGCTTCAAACATTTCTGGTATATGAAAAACATGTTTTTCAATGGCAAAAATCAATGAATATTGTAAATGCACAAACAGTAATATCTCCACATTGCAAGGTGCAATTCTGAAATTTTTTGCTTTTTCCTGCTAATCCTAGCATGATAAAGAAGATTCAAAGAGAGTGAGATGCCAGCTCCTTTCATTCAGTCAGTAGCTTCAAACATTTCTGGACGTTTTTCAATGGCAAAAATCAATGAATATTGTAAATGCACAAACAGTAATATCTCAACATTGCAAGGTGCAATTCTGAAATTTTTTGCTTTTTCCTGTTAATCCTAGCATGATAAAGAAGATTCAAAGAGAGTGAGATGCCAGCTCCTTTCATTCAGTCAGTAGCTTCAAACATTTCTGGTATATGAATAACATGATGTTTTTCAATGGCAAAAATCAATGAATATTGTAAATGCACAAACAGTAATATCTCCACATTGCAAGGTGCAATTCTGAAATTTTTTGCTTTTTCCTGCTAATCCTAGCATGATAAAGAAGATTCAAAGAGAGTGAGATGCCAGCTCCTTTCATTCAGTCAGTAGCTTCAAACATTTCTGGACGTTTTTCAATGGCAAAAAACAATGAATATTGTAAATGCACAAACAGTAATATCTCCACATTGCAAGGTGCAATTCTGAAATTTTTTGCTTTTTCCTGCTAATCCTAGCATGATAAAGAAGATTCAAAGAGAGTGAGATGTCAGCTCCTTTCATTCAGTCAGTAGCTTCAAACATTTCTGGACGTTTTTCAATGGCAAAAATCAATGAATATTGTAAATGCACAAACAGTAATATCTCCACATTGCAAGGTGCAATTCTGAAATTTTTTGCTGTTTCCTGCTAATCCTAGCAGGATAAAGAAGATTCAAAGAGAGTGAGATGCCAGCTCCTTTCATTCAGTCAGTAGCTTCAAACATTTCTGGTATATGAAAAACATGTTTTTCAATGGCAAAAATCAATGAATATTGTAAATGCACAAACAGTAATATCTCCACATTGCAAGGTGCAATTCTGAAATTTTTTGCTTTTTCCTGCTAATCCTAGCATGATAAAGAAGATTCAAAGAGAGTGAGATGCCAGCTCCTTTCATTCAGTCAGTAGCTTCAAACATTTCTGGTATATGAAAAACATGTTTTTCAATGGCAAAAATCAATGAATATTGTAAATGCACAAACAGTAATATCTCCACATTGCAAGGTGCAATTCTGAAATTTTTTGCTTTTTCCTGCTAATCCTAGCATCATAAACAAGATTCAAAGAGAGTGAGATGCCAGCTCCTTTCATTCAGTCAGTAGCTTCAAACATTTCTGGTATATGAAAAACGTTTTTCAATGGCAAAAATCAATGAATATTGTAAATGCACAAACAGTAATATCTCCACATTGCAAGGTGCAATTCTGAAATTTTTTGCTTTTTCCTGCTAATCCTAGCATGATAAAGAAGATTCAAAGAGAGTGAGATGCCAGCTCCTTTCATTCAGTCAGTAGCTTCAAACATTTCTGGTATATGAAAAACATGTTTTTCAATGGCAAAAATCAATGAATATTGTAAATGCACAAACAGTAATATCTCCACATTGCAAGGTGCAATTCTGAAATTTTTTGCTTTTTCCTGTTAATCCTAGCATGATAAAGAAGATTCAAAGAGAGTGAGATGCCAGCTCCTTTCATTCAGTCAGTAGCTTCAAACATTTCTGGTATATAAATAACGATGTTTTTCAATGGCAAAAATCAATGAATATTGTAAATGCACAAACAGTAATATCTCCACATTGCAAGGTGCAATTCTGAAATTTTTTGCTTTTTCCTGCTAATCCTAGCATGATAAAGAAGATTCAAAGAGAGTGAGATGCCAGCTCCTTTCATTCAGTCAGTAGCTTCAAACATTTCTGGTATATGAAAAACATGTTTTTCAATGGCAAAAATCAATGAATATTGTAAATGCACAAACAGTAATATCTCCACATTGCAAGGTGCAATTCTGAAATTTTTTGCTTTTTCCTGTTAATCCTAGCATGATAAAGAAGATTCAAAGATAGTGAGGTGCCAGCTCCTTTCATTCAGTCAGTAGCTTCAAACATTTCTGGTATATGAATAACATGATGTTTTTCAATGGCAAAAATCAATGAATATTGTAAATGCACAAACAGTAATATCTCCACATTGCAAGGTGCAATTCTGAAATTTTTTGCTTTTTCCTGCTAATCCTAGCATGATAAAGAAGATTCAAAGAGAGTGAGATGCCAGCTCCTTTCATTCAGTCAGTAGCTTCAAACATTTCTGGTATATGAAAAACATGTTTTTCAATGGCAAAAATCAATGAATATTGTAAATGCACAAACAGTAATATCTCCACATTGCAAGGTGCAATTCTGAAATTTTTTGCTTTTTCCTGCTAATCCTAGCATGATAAAGAAGATTCAAAGAGAGTGAGATGCCAGCTCCTTTCATTCAGTCAGTAGCTTCAAACATTTCTGGACGTTTTTCAATGGCAAAAATCAATGAATATTGTAAATGCACAAACAGTAATATCTCCACATTGCAAGGTGCAATTCTGAAATTTTTTGCTTTTTCCTGTTAATCCTAGCATGATAAAGAAGATTCAAAGAGAGTGAGATGCCAGCTCCTTTCATTCAGTCAGTAGCTTCAATCATTTCTGGACGTTTTTCAATGGCAAAAATCAATGAATATTGTAAATGCACAAACAGTAATATCTCCACATTGCAAGGTGCAATTCTGAAATTTTTTGCTTTTTCCTGCTAATCCTAGCATGATAAAGAAGATTCAAAGAGAGTGAGATGCCAGCTCCTTTCATTCAGTCAGTAGCTTCAAACATTTCTGGTATATGAAAAACATGTTTTTCAATGGCAAAAATCAATGAATATTGTAAATGCACAAACAGTAATATCTCCACATTGCAAGGTGCAATTCTGAAATTTTTTGCTTTTTCCTGCTAATCCTAGCATGATAAAGAAGATTCAAAGAGAGTGAGATGCCAGCTCCTTTCATTCAGTCAGTAGCTTCAAACATTTCTGGTATATGAAAAACATGTTTTTCAATGGCAAAAATCAATGAATATTGTAAATGCACAAACAGTAATATCTCCACATTGCAAGGTGCAATTCTGAAATTTTTTGCTTTTTCCTGCTAATCCTAGCATGATAAAGAAGATTCAAAGAGAGTGAGATGCCAGCTCCTTTCATTCAGTCAGTAGCTTCAAACATTTCTGGTATATGAAAAACATGTTTTTCAATGGCAAAAATCAATGAATATTGTAAATGCACAAACAGTAATATCTCCACATTGCAAGGTGCAATTCTGAAATTTTTTGCTTTTTCCTGTTAATCCTAGCATGATAAAGAAGATTCAAAGAGAGTGAGGTGCCAGCTCCTTTCATTCAGTCAGTAGCTTCAAACATTTCTGGTATATGAATAACATGATGTTTTTCAATGGCAAAAATCAATGAATATTGTAAATGCACAAACAGTAATATCTCCACATTGCAAGGTGCAATTCTGAAATTTTTTGCTTTTTCCTGCTAATCCTAGCATGATAAAGAAGATTCAAAGAGAGTGAGATGCCAGCTCCTTTCATTCAGTCAGTAGCTTCAAACATTTCTGGTATATGAAAAACATGTTTTTCAATGGCAAAAATCAATGAATATTGTAAATGCACAAACAGTAATATCTCCACATTGCAAGGTGCAATTCTGAAATTTTTTGCTTTTTCCTGCTAATCCTAGCATGATAAAGAAGATTCAAAGAGAGTGAGATGCCAGCTCCTTTCATTCAGTCAGTAGCTTCAAACATTTCTGGACGTTTTTCAATGGCAAAAATCAATGAATATTGTAAATGCACAAACAGTAATATCTCCACATTGCAAGGTGCAATTCTGAAATTTTTTGCTTTTTCCTGTTAATCCTAGCATGATAAAAAAGATTCAAAGAGAGTGAGATGCCAGCTCCTTTCATTCAGTCAGTAGCTTCAAACATTTCTGGACGTTTTTCAATGGCAAAAATCAATGAATATTGTAAATGCACAAACAGTAATATCTCCACATTGCAAGGTGCAATTCTGAAATTTTTTGCTTTTTCCTGCTAATCCTAGCATGATAAAGAAGATTCAAAGAGAGTGAGATGCCAGCTCCTTTCATTCAGTCAGTAGCTTCAAACATTTCTGGTATATGAAAAACATGTTTTTCAATGGCAAAAATCAATGAATATTGTAAATGCACAAACAGTAATATCTCCACATTGCAAGGTGCAATTCTGAAATTTTTTGCTTTTTCCTGCTAATCCTAGCATGATAAAGAAGATTCAAAGAGAGTGAGATGCCAGCTCCTTTCATTCAGTCAGTAGCTTCAAACATTTCTGGTATATGAAAAACATGTTTTTCAATGGCAAAAATCAATGAATATTGTAAATGCACAAACAGTAATATCTCCACATTGCAAGGTGCAATTCTGAAATTTTTTGCTTTTTCCTGCTAATCCTAGCATGATAAAGAAGATTCAAAGAGAGTGAGATGCCAGCTCCTTTCATTCAGTCAGTAGCTTCAAACATTTCTGGACGTTTTTCAATGGCAAAAATCAATGAATATTGTAAATGCACAAACAGTAATATCTCAACATTGCAAGGTGCAATTCTGAAATTTTTTGCTTTTTCCTGTTAATCCTAGCATGATAAAGAAGATTCAAAGAGAGTGAGATGCCAGCTCCTTTCATTCAGTCAGTAGCTTCAAACATTTCTGGTATATGAATAACATGATGTTTTTCAATGGCAAAAATCAATGAATATTGTAAATGCACAAACAGTAATATCTCCACATTGCAAGGTGCAATTCTGAAATTTTTTGCTTTTTCCTGCTAATCCTAGCATGATAAAGAAGATTCAAAGAGAGTGAGATGCCAGCTCCTTTCATTCAGTCAGTAGCTTCAAACATTTCTGGACGTTTTTCAATGGCAAAAAACAATGAATATTGTAAATGCACAAACAGTAATATCTCCACATTGCAAGGTGCAATTCTGAAATTT
>NW_027366414.1:0-73175 GCF_046119375.1 Phyllobates terribilis | reverse complement strand
GAAATGTTTGAAGCTACTGACTGAATGAAAGGAGCTGGCATCTCACTCTCTTTGAATCTTCTTTATCATGCTAGGATTAGCAGGAAAAAGCAAAAAATTTCAGAATTGCACCTTGCAATGTGGAGATATTACTGTTTGTGCATTTACAATATTCATTGATTTTTGCCATTGAAAAACGTTTTTCATATACCAGAAATGTTTGAAGCTACTGACTGAATGAAAGGAGCTGGCATCTCACTCTCTTTGAATCTTCTTTATCATGCTAGGATTAGCAGGAAAAAGCAAAAAATTTCAGAATTGCACCTTGCAATGTGGAGATATTACTGTTTGTGCATTTACAATATTCATTGATTTTTGCCATTGAAAAACATGTTTTTCATATACCAGAAATGTTTGAAGCTACTGACTGAATGAAAGGAGCTGGCATCTCACTCTCTTTGAATCTTCTTTATCATGCTAGGATTAACAGGAAAAGCTAAAATTTCAGAATTGCACCGTGCAATGTGGAGATATTACTGTTTGTGCTTTTACAATATTCATTGATTTTTGCCATTGAAAAACATGTTTTTCATATACCAGAAATGTTTGAAGCTACTGACTGAATGAAAGGAGCTGGCATCTCACTCTCTTTGAATCTTCTTTATCATGCTAGGATTAGCAGGAAAAAAGCAAAAAATTTCAGAATTGCACCTTGCAATGCGGAGATATTACTGTTTGTGCATTTACAATATTCATTGATTTTTGCCATTGAAAAATATGTTTTTCATATACCAGAAATGTTTGAAGCTACTGACTGAATGAAAGGAGCTGGCATCTCACTCTCTTTGAATCTTCTTTATCATGCTAGGATTAACAGGAAAAAGCTAAAAATTTCAGAATTGCACCGTGCAATGTGGAGATATTACTGTTTGTGCATTTACAATATTCATTGATTTTTGCCATTGAAAAACATGTTTTTCATATACCAGAAATGTTTGAAGCTACTGACTGAATGAAAGGAGCTGGCATCTCACTCTCTTTGAATCTTCTTTATCATGCTAGGATTAGCAGGAAAAAGCAAAAAATTTCAGAATTGCACCTTGCAATGTGGAGATATTACTGTTTGTGCATTTACAATATTCATTGATTTTTGCCATTGAAAAACATGTTTTTCATATACCAGAAATGTTTGAAGCTACTGACTGAATGAAAGGAGCTGGCATCTCACTCTCTTTGAATCTTCTTTATCATGCTAGGATTAGTAGGAAAAAGCTAAAAATTTCAGAATTGCACCGTGCAATGTGGAGATATTACTGTTTGTGCATTTACAATATTCATTGATTTTTGCCATTGAAAAACATGTTTTTTCATATACCAGAAATGTTTGAAGCTACTGACTGAATGAAAGGAGCTGGCATCTCACTCTCTTTGAATCTTCTTTATCATGCTAGGATTAGCAGGAAAAAGCAAAAAATTTCAGAATTGCACCTTGCAATGCGGAGATATTACTGTTTGTGCATTTACAATATTCATTGATTTTTGCCATTGAAAAACATGTTTTTCATATACCAGAAATGTTTGAAGCTACTGACTGAATGAAAGGAGCTGGCATCTCACTCTCTTTGAATCTTCTTTATCATGCTAGGATTAACAGGAAAAAGCTAAAAATTTCAGAATTGCACCTTGCAATGTGGAGATATTACTGTTTGTGCATTTACAATATTCATTGATTTTTGCCATTGAAAAACATGTTTTTCATATACCAGAAATGTTTGAAGCTACTGACTGAATGAAAGGAGCTGGCATCTCACTCTCTTTGAATCTTCTTTATCATGCTAGGATTAACAGGAAAAAGCTAAAAATTTCAGAATTGCACCGTGCAATGTGGAGATATTACTGTTTGTGCATTTACAATATTCATTGATTTTTGCCATTGAAAAACATGTTTTTCATATACCAGAAATGTTTGAAGCTACTGACTGAATGAAAGGAGCTGGCATCTCACTCTCTTTGAATCTTCTTTATCATGCTAGGATTAACAGGAAAAAGCAAAAAATTTCAGAATTGCACCTTGCAATGTGGAGATATTACTGTTTGTGCATTTACAATATTCATTGATTTTTGCCATTGAAAAACCGTTTTTCATATACCAGAAATGTTTGAAGCTACTGACTGAATGAAAGGAGCTGGCATCTCACTCTCTTTGAATCTTCTTTATCATGCTAGGATTATCAGGAAAAAGCTAAAAATTTCAGAATTGCACCGTGCAATGTGGAGATATTACTGTTTGTGCATTTACAATATTCATTGATTTTTGCCATTGAAAAACATGTTTTTCATATACCAGAAATGTTTGAAGCTACTGACTGAATGAAAGGAGCTGGCATCTCACTCTCTTTGAATCTTCTTTATCATGCTAGGATTAGCAGGAAAAAGCAAAAAATTTCAGAATTGCACCTTGCAATGTGGAGATATTACTGTTTGTGCATTTACAATATTCATTGATTTTTGCCATTGAAAAACATGTTTTTCATATACCAGAAATGTTTGAAGCTACTGACTGAATGAAAGGAGCTGGCATCTCACTCTCTTTGAATCTTCTTTATCATGCTAGGATTAACAGGAAAAAGCTAAAAATTTCAGAATTGCACCGTGCAATGTGGAGATATTACTGTTTGTGCATTTACAATATTCATTGATTTTTGCCATTGAAAAACATGTTTTTCATATACCAGAAATGTTTGAAGCTACTGACTGAATGAAAGGAGCTGGCATCTCACTCTCTTTGAATCTTCTTTATCATGCTAGGATTAGCAGGAAAAAGCAAAAAATTTCAGAATTGCACCTTGCAATGTGGAGATATTACTGTTTGTGCATTTACAATATTCATTGATTTTTGCCATTGAAAAACATGTTTTTCATATACCAGAAATGTTTGAAGCTACTGACTGAATGAAAGGAGCTGGCATCTCACTCTCTTTGAATCTTCTTTATCATGCTAGGATTAACAGGAAAAAGCTAAAAATTTCAGAATTGCACCGTGCAATGTGGAGATATTACTGTTTGTGCATTTACAATATTCATTGATTTTTGCCATTGAAAAACATGTTTTTCATATACCAGAAATGTTTGAAGCTACTGACTGAATGAAAGGAGCTGGCATCTCACTCTCTTTGAATCTTCTTTATCATGCTAGGATTAGCAGGAAAAAGCAAAAAATTTCAGAATTGCACCTTGCAATGCGGAGATATTACTGTTTGTGCATTTACAATATTCATTGATTTTTGCCATTGAAAAACATGTTTTTCATATACCAGAAATGTTTGAAGCTACTGACTGAATGAAAGGAGCTGGCATCTCACTCTCTTTGAATCTTCTTTATCATGCTAGGATTAACAGGAAAAAGCAAAAAATTTCAGAATTGCACCTTGCAATGTGGAGATATTACTGTTTGTGCATTTACAATATTCATTGATTTTTGCCATTGAAAAACTGTTTTTCATATACCAGAAATGTTTGAAGCTACTGACTGAATGAAAGGAGCTGGCATCTCACTCTCTTTGAATCTTCTTTATCATGCTAGGATTAACAGGAAAAAGCAAAAAATTTCAGAATTGCACCGTGCAATGCGGAGATATTACTGTTTGTGCATTTACAATATTCATTGATTTTTGCCATTGAAAAACATGTTTTTCATATACCAGAAATGTTTGAAGCTACTGACTGAATGAAAGGAGCTGGCATCTCACTCTCTTTGAATCTTCTTTATCATGCTAGGATTAACAGGAAAAAGCAAAAAATTTCAGAATTGCACCTTGCAATGTGGAGATATTACTGTTTGTGCATTTACAATATTCATTGATTTTTGCCATTGAAAAACATGTTTTTCATATACCAGAAATGTTTGAAGCTACTGACTGAATGAAAGGAGCTGGCATCTCACTCTCTTTGAATCTTCTTTATCATGCTAGGATTAACAGGAAAAAGCTAAAAATTTCAGAATTGCACCGTGCAATGTGGAGATATTACTGTTTGTGCATTTACAATATTCATTGATTTTTGCCATTGAAAAACATGTTTTTCATATACCAGAAATGTTTGAAGCTACTGACTGAATGAAAGGAGCTGGCATCTCACTCTCTTTGAATCTTCTTTATCATGCTAGGATTAGCAGGAAAAAGCAAAAAATTTCAGAATTGCACCTTGCAATGTGGAGATATTACTGTTTGTGCATTTACAATATTCATTGATTTTTGCCATTGAAAAACATGTTTTTCATATACCAGAAATGTTTGAAGCTACTGACTGAATGAAAGGAGCTGGCATCTCACTCTCTTTGAATCTTCTTTATCATGCTAGGATTAACAGGAAAAAGCTAAAAATTTCAGAATTGCACCGTGCAATGTGGAGATATTACTGTTTGTGCTTTTACAATATTCATTGATTTTTGCCATTGAAAAACATGTTTTTCATATACCAGAAATGTTTGAAGCTACTGACTGAATGAAAGGAGCTGGCATCTCACTCTCTTTGAATCTTCTTTATCATGCTAGGATTAGCAGGAAAAAGCAAAAAATTTCAGAATTGCACCTTGCAATGCGGAGATATTACTGTTTGTGCATTTACAATATTCATTGATTTTTGCCATTGAAAAACATGTTTTTCATATACCAGAAATGTTTGAAGCTACTGACTGAATGAAAGGAGCTGGCATCTCACTCTCTTTGAATCTTCTTTATCATGCTAGGATTAACAGGAAAAAGCTAAAAATTTCAGAATTGCACCGTGCAATGTGGAGATATTACTGTTTGTGCATTTACAATATTCATTGATTTTTGCCATTGAAAAACATGTTTTTCATATACCAGAAATGTTTGAAGCTACTGACTGAATGAAAGGAGCTGGCATCTCACTCTCTTTGAATCTTCTTTATCATGCTAGGATTAGCAGGAAAAAGCAAAAAATTTCAGAATTGCACCTTGCAATGTGGAGATATTACTGTTTGTGCATTTACAATATTCATTGATTTTTGCCATTGAAAAACATGTTTTTCATATACCAGAAATGTTTGAAGCTACTGACTGAATGAAAGGAGCTGGCATCTCACTCTCTTTGAATCTTCTTTATCATGCTAGGATTAACAGGAAAAAGCTAAAAATTTCAGAATTGCACCGTGCAATGTGGAGATATTACTGTTTGTGCATTTACAATATTCATTGATTTTTGCCATTGAAAAACATGTTTTTCATATACCAGAAATGTTTGAAGCTACTGACTGAATGAAAGGAGCTGGCATCTCACTCTCTTTGAATCTTCTTTATCATGCTAGGATTAGCAGGAAAAAGCAAAAAATTTCAGAATTGCACCTTGCAATGCGGAGATATTACTGTTTGTGCATTTACAATATTCATTGATTTTTGCCATTGAAAAACATGTTTTTCATATACCAGAAATGTTTGAAGCTACTGACTGAATGAAAGGAGCTGGCATCTCACTCTTTGAATCTTCTTTATCATGCTAGGATTAGCAGGAAAAAGCAAAAAATTTCAGAATTGCACCTTGCAATGCGGAGATATTACTGTTTGTGCATTTACAATATTCATTGATTTTTGCCATTGAAAAACATGTTTTTCATATACCAGAAATGTTTGAAGCTACTGACTGAATGAAAGGAGCTGGCATCTCACTCTCTTTGAATCTTCTTTATCATGCTAGGATTAACAGGAAAAAGCTAAAAATTTCAGAATTGCACCTTGCAATGTGGAGATATTACTGTTTGTGCATTTACAATATTCATTGATTTTTGCCATTGAAAAACATGTTTTTCATATACCAGAAATGTTTGAAGCTACTGACTGAATGAAAGGAGCTGGCATCTCACTCTCTTTGAATCTTCTTTATCATGCTAGGATTAACAGGAAAAAGCTAAAAATTTCAGAATTGCACCGTGCAATGTGGAGATATTACTGTTTGTGCATTTACAATATTCATTGATTTTTGCCATTGAAAAACATGTTTTTCATATACCAGAAATGTTTGAAGCTACTGACTGAATGAAAGGAGCTGGCATCTCACTCTCTTTGAATCTTCTTTATCATGCTAGGATTAGCAGGAAAAAGCAAAAAATTTCAGAATTGCACCTTGCAATGTGGAGATATTACTGTTTGTGCATTTACAATATTCATTGATTTTTGCCATTGAAAAACATGTTTTTCATATACCAGAAATGTTTGAAGCTACTGACTGAATGAAAGGAGCTGGCATCTCACTCTCTTTGAATCTTCTTTATCATGCTAGGATTAACAGGAAAAAGCTAAAAATTTCAGAATTGCACCGTGCAATGTGGAGATATTACTGTTTGTGCTTTTACAATATTCATTGATTTTTGCCATTGAAAAACATGTTTTTCATATACCAGAAATGTTTGAAGCTACTGACTGAATGAAAGGAGCTGGCATCTCACTCTCTTTGAATCTTCTTTATCATGCTAGGATTAGCAGGAAAAAGCAAAAAATTTCAGAATTGCACCTTGCAATGCGGAGATATTACTGTTTGTGCATTTACAATATTCATTGATTTTTGCCATTGAAAAACATGTTTTTCATATACCAGAAATGTTTGAAGCTACTGACTGAATGAAAGGAGCTGGCATCTCACTCTCTTTGAATCTTCTTTATCATGCTAGGATTAACAGGAAAAAGCAAAAAATTTCAGAATTGCACCTTGCAATGTGGAGATATTACTGTTTGTGCATTTACAATATTCATTGATTTTGCCATTGAAAAACTGTTTTTCATATACCAGAAATGTTTGAAGCTACTGACTGAATGAAAGGAGCTGGCATCTCACTCTCTTTGAATCTTCTTTATCATGCTAGGATTAACAGGAAAAAGCTAAAAATTTCAGAATTGCACCGTGCAATGTGGAGATATTACTGTTTGTGCATTTACAATATTCATTGATTTTTGCCATTGAAAAACATGTTTTTCATATACCAGAAATGTTTGAAGCTACTGACTGAATGAAAGGAGCTGGCATCTCACTCTCTTTGAATCTTCTTTATCATGCTAGGATTAGCAGGAAAAAGCAAAAAATTTCAGAATTGCACCTTGCAATGTGGAGATATTACTGTTTGTGCATTTACAATATTCATTGATTTTTGCCATTGAAAAACATGTTTTTCATATACCAGAAATGTTTGAAGCTACTGACTGAATGAAAGGAGCTGGCATCTCACTCTCTTTGAATCTTCTTTATCATGCTAGGATTAACAGGAAAAAGCTAAAAATTTCAGAATTGCACCGTGCAATGTGGAGATATTACTGTTTGTGCTTTTACAATATTCATTGATTTTTGCCATTGAAAAACATGTTTTTCATATACCAGAAATGTTTGAAGCTACTGACTGAATGAAAGGAGCTGGCATCTCACTCTCTTTGAATCTTCTTTATCATGCTAGGATTAGCAGGAAAAAGCAAAAAATTTCAGAATTGCACCTTGCAATGCGGAGATATTACTGTTTGTGCATTTACAATATTCATTGATTTTTGCCATTGAAAAACATGTTTTTCATATACCAGAAATGTTTGAAGCTACTGACTGAATGAAAGGAGCTGGCATCTCACTCTCTTTGAATCTTCTTTATCATGCTAGGATTAACAGGAAAAAGCAAAAAATTTCAGAATTGCACCTTGCAATGTGGAGATATTACTGTTTGTGCATTTACAATATTCATTGATTTTTGCCATTGAAAAACTGTTTTTCATATACCAGAAATGTTTGAAGCTACTGACTGAATGAAAGGAGCTGGCATCTCACTCTCTTTGAATCTTCTTTATCATGCTAGGATTAACAGGAAAAAGCTAAAAATTTCAGAATTGCACCGTGCAATGTGGAGATATTACTGTTTGTGCATTTACAATATTCATTGATTTTTGCCATTGAAAAACATGTTTTTCATATACCAGAAATGTTTGAAGCTACTGACTGAATGAAAGGAGCTGGCATCTCACTCTCTTTGAATCTTCTTTATCATGCTAGGATTAGCAGGAAAAAGCAAAAAATTTCAGAATTGCACCTTGCAATGCGGAGATATTACTGTTTGTGCATTTACAATATTCATTGATTTTTGCCATTGAAAAACATGTTTTTCATATACCAGAAATGTTTGAAGCTACTGACTGAATGAAAGGAGCTGGCATCTCACTCTCTTTGAATCTTCTTTATCATGCTAGGATTAACAGGAAAAAGCAAAAAATTTCAGAATTGCACCTTGCAATGTGGAGATATTACTGTTTGTGCATTTACAATATTCATTGATTTTTGCCATTGAAAAACGTTTTTCATATACCAGAAATGTTTGAAGCTACTGACTGAATGAAAGGAGCTGGCATCTCACTCTCTTTGAATCTTCTTTATCATGCTAGGATTAACAGGAAAAAGCTAAAAATTTCAGAATTGCACCGTGCAATGTGGAGATATTACTGTTTGTGCATTTACAATATTCATTGATTTTTGCCATTGAAAAACATGTTTTTCATATACCAGAAATGTTTGAAGCTACTGACTGAATGAAAGGAGCTGGCATCTCACTCTCTTTGAATCTTCTTTATCATGCTAGGATTAGTAGGAAAAAGCAAAAAATTTCAGAATTGCACCTTGCAATGTGGAGATATTACTGTTTGTGCATTTACAATATTCATTGATTTTTGCCATTGAAAAACATGTTTTTCATATACCAGAAATGTTTGAAGCTACTGACTGAATGAAAGGAGCTGGCATCTCACTCTCTTTGAATCTTCTTTATCATGCTAGGATTAACAGGAAAAAGCTAAAAATTTCAGAATTGCACCGTGCAATGTGGAGATATTACTGTTTGTGCATTTACAATATTCATTGATTTTTGCCATTGAAAAACGTTTTTCATATACCAGAAATGTTTGAAGCTACTGACTGAATGAAAGGAGCTGGCATCTCACTCTCTTTGAATCTTCTTTATCATGCTAGGATTAGCAGGAAAAAGCAAAAAATTTCAGAATTGCACCTTGCAATGTGGAGATATTACTGTTTGTGCATTTACAATATTCATTGATTTTTGCCATTGAAAAACATGTTTTTCATATACCAGAAATGTTTGAAGCTACTGACTGAATGAAAGGAGCTGGCATCTCACTCTCTTTGAATCTTCTTTATCATGCTAGGATTAGCAGGAAAAAGCAAAAAATTTCAGAATTGCACCTTGCAATGTGGAGATATTACTGTTTGTGCATTTACAATATTCATTGATTTTTGCCATTGAAAAACATGTTTTTCATATACCAGAAATGTTTGAAGCTACTGACTGAATGAAAGGAGCTGGCATCTCACTCTCTTTGAATCTTCTTTATCATGCTAGGATTAACAGGAAAAAGCTAAAAATTTCAGAATTGCACCGTGCAATGTGGAGATATTACTGTTTGTGCTTTTACAATATTCATTGATTTTTGCCATTGAAAAACATGTTTTTCATATACCAGAAATGTTTGAAGCTACTGACTGAATGAAAGGAGCTGGCATCTCACTCTCTTTGAATCTTCTTTATCATGCTAGGATTAGCAGGAAAAAGCAAAAAATTTCAGAATTGCACCTTGCAATGCGGAGATATTACTGTTGTGCATTTACAATATTCATTGATTTTTGCCATTGAAAAACATGTTTTTCATATACCAGAAATGTTTGAAGCTACTGACTGAATGAAAGGAGCTGGCATCTCACTCTCTTTGAATCTTCTTTATCATGCTAGGATTAACAGGAAAAAGCTAAAAATTTCAGAATTGCACCGTGCAATGTGGAGATATTACTGTTTGTGCATTTACAATATTCATTGATTTTTGCCATTGAAAAACATGTTTTTCATATACCAGAAATGTTTGAAGCTACTGACTGAATGAAAGGAGCTGGCATCTCACTCTCTTTGAATCTTCTTTATCATGCTAGGATTAGCAGGAAAAAGCAAAAAATTTCAGAATTGCACCTTGCAATGTGGAGATATTACTGTTTGTGCATTTACAATATTCATTGATTTTTGCCATTGAAAAACATGTTTTTCATATACCAGAAATGTTTGAAGCTACTGACTGAATGAAAGGAGCTGGCATCTCACTCTCTTTGAATCTTCTTTATCATGCTAGGATTAACAGGAAAAAGCTAAAAATTTCAGAATTGCACCGTGCAATGTGGAGATATTACTGTTTGTGCATTTACAATATTCATTGATTTTTGCCATTGAAAAACATGTTTTTCATATACCAGAAATGTTTGAAGCTACTGACTGAATGAAAGGAGCTGGCATCTCACTCTCTTTGAATCTTCTTTATCATGCTAGGATTAGCAGGAAAAAGCAAAAAATTTCAGAATTGCACCTTGCAATGCGGAGATATTACTGTTTGTGCATTTACAATATTCATTGATTTTTGCCATTGAAAAACATGTTTTTCATATACCAGAAATGTTTGAAGCTACTGACTGAATGAAAGGAGCTGGCATCTCACTCTCTTTGAATCTTCTTTATCATGCTAGGATTAGCAGGAAAAAGCAAAAAATTTCAGAATTGCACCTTGCAATGCGGAGATATTACTGTTTGTGCATTTACAATATTCATTGATTTTTGCCATTGAAAAACATGTTTTTCATATACCAGAAATGTTTGAAGCTACTGATTGAATGAAAGGAGCTGGCATCTCACTCTCTTTGAATCTTCTTTATCATGCTAGGATTAACAGGAAAAAGCAAAAAATTTCAGAATTGCACCTTGCAATGTGGAGATATTACTGTTTGTGCATTTACAATATTCATTGATTTTTGCCATTGAAAAACATGTTTTTCATATACCAGAAATGTTTGAAGCTACTGACTGAATGAAAGGAGCTGGCATCTCACTCTCTTTGAATCTTCTTTATCATGCTAGGATTAACAGGAAAAAGCTAAAAATTTCAGAATTGCACCGTGCAATGTGGAGATATTACTGTTTGTGCATTTACAATATTCATTGATTTTTGCCATTGAAAAACATGTTTTTCATATACCAGAAATGTTTGAAGCTACTGACTGAATGAAAGGAGCTGGCATCTCACTCTCTTTGAATCTTCTTTATCATGCTAGGATTAGCAGGAAAAAGCAAAAAATTTCAGAATTGCACCTTGCAATGTGGAGATATTACTGTTTGTGCATTTACAATATTCATTGATTTTTGCCATTGAAAAACATGTTTTTCATATACCAGAAATGTTTGAAGCTACTGACTGAATGAAAGGAGCTGGCATCTCACTCTCTTTGAATCTTCTTTATCATGCTAGGATTAACAGGAAAAAGCTAAAAATTTCAGAATTGCACCGTGCAATGTGGAGATATTACTGTTTGTGCATTTACAATATTCATTGATTTTTGCCATTGAAAAACATGTTTTTCATATACCAGAAATGTTTGAAGCTACTGACTGAATGAAAGGAGCTGGCATCTCACTCTCTTTGAATCTTCTTTATCATGCTAGGATTAGCAGGAAAAAGCAAAAAATTTCAGAATTGCACCTTGCAATGCGGAAGAATTACTGTTTGTGCATTTACAATATTCATTGATTTTTGCCATTGAAAAACATGTTTTTCATATACCAGAAATGTTTGAAGCTACTGACTGAATGAAAGGAGCTGGCATCTCACTCTCTTTGAATCTTCTTTATCATGCTAGGATTAGCAGGAAAAAGCAAAAAATTTCAGAATTGCACCTTGCAATGTGGAGATATTACTGTTTGTGCATTTACAATATTCATTGATTTTTGCCATTGAAAAACATGTTTTTCATATACCAGAAATGTTTGAAGCTACTGACTGAATGAAAGGAGCTGGCATCTCACTCTCTTTGAATCTTCTTTATCATGCTAGGATTAACAGGAAAAAGCAAAAAATTTCAGAATTGCACCTTGCAATGTGGAGATATTACTGTTTGTGCATTTACAATATTCATTGATTTTTGCCATTGAAAAACGTTTTTCATATACCAGAAATGTTTGAAGCTACTGACTGAATGAAAGGAGCTGGCATCTCACTCTCTTTGAATCTTCTTTATCATGCTAGGATTAACAGGAAAAAGCTAAAAATTTCAGAATTGCACCGTGCAATGTGGAGATATTACTGTTTGTGCATTTACAATATTCATTGATTTTTGCCATTGAAAAACATGTTTTTCATATACCAGAAATGTTTGAAGCTACTGACTGAATGAAAGGAGCTGGCATCTCACTCTCTTTGAATCTTCTTTATCATGCTAGGATTAGCAGGAAAAAGCAAAAAATTTCAGAATTGCACCTTGCAATGTGGAGATATTACTGTTTGTGCATTTACAATATTCATTGATTTTTGCCATTGAAAAACGTTTTTCATATACCAGAAATGTTTGAAGCTACTGACTGAATGAAAGGAGCTGGCATCTCACTCTCTTTGAATCTTCTTTATCATGCTAGGATTAACAGGAAAAAGCTAAAAATTTCAGAATTGCACCGTGCAATGTGGAGATATTACTGTTTGTGCTTTTACAATATTCATTGATTTTTGCCATTGAAAAACATGTTTTTCATATACCAGAAATGTTTGAAGCTACTGACTGAATGAAAGGAGCTGGCATCTCACTCTCTTTGAATCTTCTTTATCATGCTAGGATTAGCAGGAAAAAGCAAAAAATTTCAGAATTGCACCTTGCAATGCGGAGATATTACTGTTTGTGCATTTACAATATTCATTGATTTTTGCCATTGAAAAACATTTTTCATATACCAGAAATGTTTGAAGCTACTGACTGAATGAAAGGAGCTGGCATCTCACTCTCTTTGAATCTTCTTTATCATGCTAGGATTAACAGGAAAAAGCAAAAAATTTCAGAATTGCACCTTGCAATGTGGAGATATTACTGTTTGTGCATTTACAATATTCATTGATTTTTGCCATTGAAAAACGTTTTTCATATACCAGAAATGTTTGAAGCTACTGACTGAATGAAAGGAGCTGGCATCTCACTCTCTTTGAATCTTCTTTATCATGCTAGGATTAACAGGAAAAAGCTAAAAATTTCAGAATTGCACCGTGCAATGTGGAGATATTACTGTTTGTGCATTTACAATATTCATTGATTTTTGCCATTGAAAAACATGTTTTTCATATACCAGAAATGTTTGAAGCTACTGACTGAATGAAAGGAGCTGGCATCTCACTCTCTTTGAATCTTCTTTATCATGCTAGGATTAACAGGAAAAAGCAAAAAATTTCAGAATTGCACCTTGCAATGTGGAGATATTACTGTTTGTGCATTTACAATATTCATTGATTTTTGCCATTGAAAAACGTTTTTCATATACCAGAAATGTTTGAAGCTACTGACTGAATGAAAGAAGCTGGCATCTCACTCTCTTGAATCTTCTTTATCATGCTAGGATTAACAGGAAAAAGCTAAAAATTTCAGAATTGCACCGTGCAATGTGGAGATATTACTGTTTGTGCATTTACAATATTCATTGATTTTTGCCATTGAAAAACATGTTTTTCATATACCAGAAATGTTTGAAGCTACTGACTGAATGAAAGGAGCTGGCATCTCACTCTCTTTGAATCTTCTTTATCATGCTAGGATTAGCAGGAAAAAGCAAAAAATTTCAGAATTGCACCTTGCAATGTGGAGATATTACTGTTTGTGCATTTACAATATTCATTGATTTTTGCCATTGAAAAACGTTTTTCATATACCAGAAATGTTTGAAGCTACTGACTGAATGAAAGGAGCTGGCATCTCACTCTCTTTGAATCTTCTTTATCATGCTAGGATTAACAGGAAAAAGCTAAAAATTTCAGAATTGCACCGTGCAATGTGGAGATATTACTGTTTGTGCTTTTACAATATTCATTGATTTTTGCCATTGAAAAACATGTTTTTCATATACCAGAAATGTTTGAAGCTACTGACTGAATGAAAGGAGCTGGCATCTCACTCTCTTTGAATCTTCTTTATCATGCTAGGATTAGCAGGAAAAAGCAAAAAATTTCAGAATTGCACCTTGCAATGCGGAGATATTACTGTTTGTGCATTTACAATATTCATTGATTTTTGCCATTGAAAAACATTTTTCATATACCAGAAATGTTTGAAGCTACTGACTGAATGAAAGGAGCTGGCATCTCACTCTCTTTGAATCTTCTTTATCATGCTAGGATTAACAGGAAAAAGCAAAAAATTTCAGAATTGCACCTTGCAATGTGGAGATATTACTGTTTGTGCATTTACAATATTCATTGATTTTTGCCATTGAAAAACGTTTTTCATATACCAGAAATGTTTGAAGCTACTGACTGAATGAAAGGAGCTGGCATCTCACTCTCTTTGAATCTTCTTTATCATGCTAGGATTAACAGGAAAAAGCTAAAAATTTCAGAATTGCACCGTGCAATGTGGAGATATTACTGTTTGTGCATTAACAATATTCATTGATTTTTGCCATTGAAAAACATGTTTTTCATATACCAGAAATGTTTGAAGCTACTGACTGAATGAAAGGAGCTGGCATCTCACTCTCTTTGAATCTTCTTTATCATGCTAGGATTAGCAGGAAAAAGCTAAAAATTTCAGAATTGCACCTTGCAATGTGGAGATATTACTGTTTGTGCATTTACAATATTCATTGATTTTTGCCATTGAAAAACATGTTTTTCATATACCAGAAATGTTTGAAGCTACTGACTGAATGAAAGGAGCTGGCATCTCACTCTCTTTGAATCTTCTTTATCATGCTAGGATTAACAGGAAAAAGCAAAAAATTTCAGAATTGCACCTTGCAATGTGGAGATATTACTGTTTGTGCATTTACAATATTCATTGATTTTTGCCATTGAAAAATGTTTTTCATATACCAGAAATGTTTGAAGCTACTGACTGAATGAAAGGAGCTGGCATCTCACTCTCTTTGAATCTTCTTTATCATGCTAGGATTAGCAGGAAAAAGCAAAAAATTTCAGAATTGCACCTTGCAATGCGGAGATATTACTGTTTGTGCATTTACAATATTCATTGATTTTTGCCATTGAAAAACGTTTTTCATATACCAGAAATGTTTGAAGCTACTGACTGAATGAAAGGAGCTGGCATCTCACTCTCTTTGAATCTTCTTTATCATGCTAGGATTAACAGGAAAAAGCAAAAAATTTCAGAATTGCACCTTGCAATGTGGAGATATTACTGTTTGTGCATTTACAATATTCATTGATTTTTGCCATTGAAAAACATGTTTTTCATATACCAGAAATGTTTGAAGCTACTGACTGAATGAAAGGAGCTGGCATCTCACTCTCTTTGAATCTTCTTTATCATGCTAGGATTAACAGGAAAAAGCTAAAAATTTCAGAATTGCACCGTGCAATGTGGAGATATTACTGTTTGTGCATTTACAATATTCATTGATTTTTGCCATTGAAAAACATGTTTTTCATATACCAGAAATGTTTGAAGCTACTGACTGAATGAAAGGAGCTGGCATCTCACTCTCTTTGAATCTTCTTTATCATGCTAGGATTAGCAGGAAAAAGCAAAAAATTTCAGAATTGCACCTTGCAATGTGGAGATATTACTGTTTGTGCATTTACAATATTCATTGATTTTTGCCATTGAAAAACATGTTTTTCATATACCAGAAATGTTTGAAGCTACTGACTGAATGAAAGGAGCTGGCATCTCACTCTCTTTGAATCTTCTTTATCATGCTAGGATTAACAGGAAAAAGCTAAAAATTTCAGAATTGCACCGTGCAATGTGGAGATATTACTGTTTGTGCATTTACAATATTCATTGATTTTTGCCATTGAAAAACGTTTTTCATATACCAGAAATGTTTGAAGCTACTGACTGAATGAAAGGAGCTGGCATCTCACTCTCTTTGAATCTTCTTTATCATGCTAGGATTAGCAGGAAAAAGCAAAAAAATTCAGAATTGCACCTTGCAATGTGGAGATATTACTGTTTGTGCATTTACAATATTCATTGATTTTTGCCATTGAAAAACATGTTTTTCATATACCAGAAATGTTTGAAGCTACTGACTGAATGAAAGGAGCTGGCATCTCACTCTCTTTGAATCTTCTTTATCATGCTAGGATTAACAGGAAAAAGCTAAAAATTTCAGAATTGCACCGTGCAATGTGGAGATATTACTGTTTGTGCATTTATAATATTCAATATCTCCACATTGCAAGGTGCAATTCTGAAATTTTTTGCTTTTTCCTGCTAATCCTAGCATGATAAAGAAGATTCAAAGAGAGTGAGATGCCAGCTCCTTTCATTCAGTCAGTAGCTTCAAACATTTCTGGTATATGAAAAACATGTTTTTCAATGGCAAAAATCAATGAATATTGTAAATGCACAAACAGTAATATCTCCACATTGCACGGTGCAATTCTGAAATTTTTAGCTTTTTCCTGTTAATCCTAGCATGATAAAGAAGATTCAAAGAGAGTGAGATGCCAGCTCCTTTCATTCAGTCAGTAGCTTCAAACATTTCTGGTATATGAAAAACATGTTCTTCAAAGGCAAAAATCAATGAATATTGTAAATGCACAAACAGTAATATCTCCACATTGCAAGGTGCAATTCTGAAATTTTTTGCTTTTTCCTGTTAATCCTAGCATGATAAAGAAGATTCAAAGAGAGTGAGATGCCAGCTCCTTTCATTCAGTCAGTAGCTTCAAACATTTCTGGTATATGAAAAACATGTTTTTCAATGGCAAAAATCAATGAATATTGTAAATGCACAAACAGTAATATCTCCGCATTGCAAGGTGCAATTCTGAAATTTTTTGCTTTTTCCTGCTAATCCTAGCATGATAAAGAAGATTCAAAGAGAGTGAGATGCCAGCTCCTTTCATTCAGTCAGTAGCTTCAAACATTTCTGGTATATGAAAAACATGTTTTTCAATGGCAAAAATCAATGAATATTGTAAATGCACAAACAGTAATATCTCCACATTGCACGGTGCAATTCTGAAATTTTTAGCTTTTTCCTGTTAATCCTAGCATGATAAAGAAGATTCAAAGAGAGTGAGATGCCAGCTCCTTTCATTCAGTCAGTAGCTTCAAACATTTCTGGTATATGAAAAACATGTTTTTCAATGGCAAAAATCAATGAATATTGTAAATGCACAAACAGTAATATCTCCACATTGCACGGTGCAATTCTGAAATTTTTTGCTTTTTCCTGTTAATCCTAGCATGATAAAGAAGATTCAAAGAGAGTGAGATGCCAGCTCCTTTCATTGTCAGTAGCTTCAAACATTTCTGGTATATGAAAAACGTTTTTCAATGGCAAAAATCAATGAATATTGTAAATGCACAAACAGTAATATCTCCACATTGCAAGGTGCAATTCTGAAATTTTTTGCTTTTTCCTGTTAATCCTAGCATGATAAAGAAGATTCAGAGTGAGATGCCAGCTCCTTTCATTCAGTCAGTAGCTTCAAACATTTCTGGTATATGAAAAACATGTTTTTCAATGGCAAAAATCAATGAATATTGTAAATGCACAAACAGTAATATCTCCGCATTGCAAGGTGCAATTCTGAAATTTTTTGCTTTTTCCTGCTAATCCTAGCATGATAAAGAAGATTCAAAGAGAGTGAGATGCCAGCTCCTTTCATTGTCAGTAGCTTCAAACATTTCTGGTATATGAAAAACATGTTTTTCAATGGCAAAAATCAATGAATATTGTAAATGCACAAACAGTAATATCTCCACATTGCAAGGTGCAATTCTGAAATTTTTTGCTTTTTCCTGCTAATCCTAGCATGATAAAGATTCAAAGAGAGTGAGATGCCAGCTCCTTTCATTCAGTCAGTAGCTTCAAACATTTCTGGTATATGAAAAACGTTTTTCAATGGCAAAAATCAATGAATATTGTAAATGCACAAACAGTAATATCTCCACATTGCAAGGTGCAATTCTGAAATTTTTTGCTTTTTCCTGCTAATCCTAGCATGATAAAGAAGATTCAAAGAGAGTGAGATGCCAGCTCCTTTCATTCAGTCAGTAGCTTCAAACATTTCTGGTATATGAAAAACATGTTTTTCAATGGCAAAAATCAATGAATATTGTAAATGCACAAACAGTAATATCTCCACATTGCACGGTGCAATTCTGAAATTTTTAGCTTTTTCCTGTTAATCCTAGCATGATAAAGAAGATTCAAAGAGAGTGAGATGCCAGCTCCTTTCATTCAGTCAGTAGCTTCAAACATTTCTGGTATATGAAAAACGTTTTTCAATGGCAAAAATCAATGAATATTGTAAATGCACAAACAGTAATATCTCCACATTGCAAGGTGCAATTCTGAAATTTTTTGCTTTTTCCTGTTAATCCTAGCATGATAAAGAAGATTCAAAGAGTGAGATGCCAGCTCCTTTCATTCAGTCAGTAGCTTCAAACATTTCTGGTATATGAAAAACATGTTTTTCAATGGCAAAAATCAATGAATATTGTAAATGCACAAACAGTAATATCTCCGCATTGCAAGGTGCAATTCTGAAATTTTTTGCTTTTTCCTGCTAATCCTAGCATGATAAAGAAGATTCAAAGAGAGTGAGATGCCAGCTCCTTTCATTCAGTCAGTAGCTTCAAACATTTCTGGTATATGAAAAACATGTTTTTCAATGGCAAAAATCAATGAATATTGTAAAAGCACAAACAGTAATATCTCCACATTGCACGGTGCAATTCTGAAATTTTTAGCTTTTTCCTGTTAATCCTAGCATGATAAAGAAGATTCAAAGAGAGTGAGATGCCAGCTCCTTTCATTCAGTCAGTAGCTTCAAACATTTCTGGTATATGAAAAACATGTTTTTCAATGGCAAAAATCAATGAATATTGTAAATGCACAAACAGTAATATCTCCACATTGCAAGGTGCAATTCTGAAATTTTTTGCTTTTTCCTGCTAATCCTAGCATGATACAGAAGATTCAAAGAGAGTGAGATGCCAGCTCCTTTCATTCAGTCAGTAGCTTCAAACATTTCTGGTATATGAAAAACATGTTTTTCAATGGCAAAAATCAATGAATATTGTAAATGCACAAACAGTAATATCTCCACATTGCACGGTGCAATTCTGAAATTTTTAGCTTTTTCCTGTTAATCCTAGCATGATAAAGAAGATTCAAAGAGAGTGAGATGCCAGCTCCTTTCATTCAGTCAGTAGCTTCAAACATTTCTGGTATATGAAAAACATGTTTTTCAATGGCAAAAATCAATGAATATTGTAAATGCACAAACAGTAATATCTCCACATTGCAAGGTGCAATTCTGAAATTTTTTGCTTTTTCCTGTTAATCCTAGCATGATAAAGAAGATTCAAAGAGAGTGAGATGCCAGCTCCTTTCATTCAGTCAGTAGCTTCAAACATTTCTGGTATATGAAAAACATGTTTTTCAATGGCAAAAATCAATGAATATTGTAAATGCACAAACAGTAATATCTCCACATTGCACAGTGCAATTCTGAAATTTTTAGCTTTTTCCTGTTAATCCTAGCATGATAAAGAAGATTCAAAGAGAGTGAGATGCCAGCTCCTTTCATTCAGTCAGTAGCTTCAAACATTTCTGGTATATGAAAAACATGTTTTTCAATGGCAAAAATCAATGAATATTGTAAATGCACAAACAGTAATATCTCCACATTGCAAGGTGCAATTCTGAAATTTTTTGCTTTTTCCTGTTAATCCTAGCATGATAAAGAAGATTCAAAGAGAGTGAGATGCCAGCTCCTTTCATTCAGTCAGTAGCTTCAAACATTTCTGGTATATGAAAAACATGTTTTTCAATGGCAAAAATCAATGAATATTGTAAATGCACAAACAGTAATATCTCCACATTGCAAGGTGCAATTCTGAAATTTTTAGCTTTTTCCTGTTAATCCTAGCATGATAAAGAAGATTCAGAGTGAGATGCCAGCTCCTTTCATTCAGTCAGTAGCTTCAAACATTTCTGGTATATGAAAAACATGTTTTTCAATGGCAAAAATCAATGAATATTGTAAATGCACAAACAGTATATCTCCGCATTGCAAGGTGCAATTCTGAAATTTTTTGCTTTTTCCTGCTAATCCTAGCATGATAAAGAAGATTCAAAGAGAGTGAGATGCCAGCTCCTTTCATTCAGTCAGTAGCTTCAAACATTTCTGGTATATGAAAAACATGTTTTTCAATGGCAAAAATCAATGAATATTGTAAATGCACAAACAGTAATATCTCCACATTGCAAGGTGCAATTCTGAAATTTTTTGCTTTTTCCTGCTAATCCTAGCATGATAAAGATTCAAAGAGAGTGAGATGCCAGCTCCTTTCATTCAGTCAGTAGCTTCAAACATTTCTGGTATATGAAAAACGTTTTTCAATGGCAAAAATCAATGAATATTGTAAATGCACAAACAGTAATATCTCCACATTGCAAGGTGCAATTCTGAAATTTTTTGCTTTTTCCTGCTAATCCTAGCATGATAAAGAAGATTCAAAGAGAGTGAGATGCCAGCTCCTTTCATTCAGTCAGTAGCTTCAAACATTTCTGGTATATGAAAAACATGTTTTTCAATGGCAAAAATCAATGAATATTGTAAATGCACAAACAGTAATATCTCCACATTGCACGGTGCAATTCTGAAATTTTTAGCTTTTTCCTGTTAATCCTAGCATGATAAAGAAGATTCAAAGAGAGTGAGATGCCAGCTCCTTTCATTCAGTCAGTAGCTTCAAACATTTCTGGTATATGAAAAACGTTTTTCAATGGCAAAAATCAATGAATATTGTAAATGCACAAACAGTAATATCTCCACATTGCAAGGTGCAATTCTGAAATTTTTTGCTTTTTCCTGTTAATCCTAGCATGATAAAGAAGATTCAAAGAGTGAGATGCCAGCTCCTTTCATTCAGTCAGTAGCTTCAAACATTTCTGGTATATGAAAAACATGTTTTTCAATGGCAAAAATCAATGAATATTGTAAATGCACAAACAGTAATATCTCCGCATTGCAAGGTGCAATTCTGAAATTTTTTGCTTTTTCCTGCTAATCCTAGCATGATGAAGATTCAAAGAGAGTGAGATGCCAGCTCCTTTCATTCAGTCAGTAGCTTCAAACATTTCTGGTATATGAAAAACATGTTTTTCAATGGCAAAAATCAATGAATATTGTAAAAGCACAAACAGTAATATCTCCACATTGCACGGTGCAATTCTGAAATTTTTAGCTTTTTCCTGTTAATCCTAGCATGATAAAGAAGATTCAAAGAGAGTGAGATGCCAGCTCCTTTCATTCAGTCAGTAGCTTCAAACATTTCTGGTATATGAAAAACATGTTTTTCAATGGCAAAAATCAATGAATATTGTAAATGCACAAACAGTAATATCTCCACATTGCAAGGTGCAATTCTGAAATTTTTTGCTTTTTCCTGCTAATCCTAGCATGATACAGAAGATTCAAAGAGAGTGAGATGCCAGCTCCTTTCATTCAGTCAGTAGCTTCAAACATTTCTGGTATATGAAAAACATGTTTTTCAATGGCAAAAATCAATGAATATTGTAAATGCACAAACAGTAATATCTCCACATTGCACGGTGCAATTCTGAAATTTTTAGCTTTTTCCTGTTAATCCTAGCATGATAAAGAAGATTCAAAGAGAGTGAGATGCCAGCTCCTTTCATTCAGTCAGTAGCTTCAAACATTTCTGGTATATGAAAAACATGTTTTTCAATGGCAAAAATCAATGAATATTGTAAATGCACAAACAGTAATATCTCCACATTGCAAGGTGCAATTCTGAAATTTTTACCTTTTTCCTGTTAATCCTAGCATGATAAAGAAGATTCAAAGAGAGTGAGATGCCAGCTCCTTTCATTCAGTCAGTAGCTTCAAACATTTCTGGTATATGAAAAACATGTTTTTCAATGGCAAAAATCAATGAATATTGTAAATGCACAAACAGTAATATCTCCACATTGCACGGTGCAATTCTGAAATTTTTAGCTTTTTCCTGTTAATCCTAGCATGATAAAGAAGATTCAAAGAGAGTGAGATGCCAGCTCCTTTCATTCAGTCAGTAGCTTCAAACATTTCTGGTATATGAAAAACATGTTTTTCAATGGCAAAAATCAATGAATATTGTAAATGCACAAACAGTAATATCTCCACATTGCAAGGTGCAATTCTGAAATTTTTTGCTTTTTCCTGCTAATCCTAGCATGATAAAGAAGATTCAAAGAGAGTGAGATGCCAGCTCCTTTCATTCAGTCAGTAGCTTCAAACATTTCTGGTATATGAAAAACATGTTTTTCAATGGCAAAAATCAATGAATATTGTAAATGCACAAACAGTAATATCTCCACATTGCACAGTGCAATTCTGAAATTTTTAGCTTTTTCCTGTTAATCCTAGCATGATAAAGAAGATTCAAAGAGAGTGAGATGCCAGCTCCTTTCATTCAGTCAGTAGCTTCAAACATTTCTGGTATATGAAAAACATGTTTTTCAATGGCAAAAATCAATGAATATTGTAAATGCACAAACAGTAATATCTCCACATTGCAAGGTGCAATTCTGAAATTTTTTGCTTTTTCCTGTTAATCCTAGCATGATAAAGAAGATTCAGAGAGTGAGATGCCAGCTCCTTTCATTCAGTCAGTAGCTTCAAACATTTCTGGTATATGAAAAACATGTTTTTCAATGGCAAAAATCAATGAATATTGTAAATGCACAAACAGTAATATCTCCACATTGCACGGTGCAATTCTGAAATTTTTAGCTTTTTCCTGTTAATCCTAGCATGATAAAGAAGATTCAAAGAGAGTGAGATGCCAGCTCCTTTCATTCAGTCAGTAGCTTCAAACATTTCTGGTATATGAAAAACATGTTTTTCAATGGCAAAAATCAATGAATATTGTAAATGCACAAACAGTAATATCTCCACATTGCAAGGTGCAATTCTGAAATTTTTTGCTTTTTCCTGCTAATCCTAGCATGATAAAGAAGATTCAAAGAGAGTGAGATGCCAGCTCCTTTCATTCAGTCAGTAGCTTCAAACATTTCTGGTATATGAAAAACATGTTTTTCAATGGCAAAAATCAATGAATATTGTAAATGCACAAACAGTAATATCTCCACATTGCACAGTGCAATTCTGAAATTTTTAGCTTTTTCCTGTTAATCCTAGCATGATAAAGAAGATTCAAAGAGAGTGAGATGCCAGCTCCTTTCATTCAGTCAGTAGCTTCAAACATTTCTGGTATATGAAAAACATGTTTTTCAATGGCAAAAATCAATGAATATTGTAAATGCACAAACAGTAATATCTCCACATTGCAAGGTGCAATTCTGAAATTTTTTGCTTTTTCCTGTTAATCCTAGCATGATAAAGAAGATTCAGAGAGTGAGATGCCAGCTCCTTTCATTCAGTCAGTAGCTTCAAACATTTCTGGTATATGAAAAACATGTTTTTCAATGGCAAAAATCAATGAATATTGTAAATGCACAAACAGTAATATCTCCACATTGCAAGGTGCAATTCTGAAATTTTTAGCTTTTTCCTGTTAATCCTAGCATGATAAAGAAGATTCAGAGTGAGATGCCAGCTCCTTTCATTCAGTCAGTAGCTTCAAACATTTCTGGTATATGAAAAACATGTTTTTCAATGGCAAAAATCAATGAATATTGTAAATGCACAAACAGTAATATCTCCGCATTGCAAGGTGCAATTCTGAAATTTTTTGCTTTTTCCTGCTAATCCTAGCATGATAAAGAAGATTCAAAGAGAGTGAGATGCCAGCTCCTTTCATTCAGTCAGTAGCTTCAAACATTTCTGGTATATGAAAAACATGTTTTTCAATGGCAAAAATCAATGAATATTGTAAATGCACAAACAGTAATATCTCCACATTGCAAGGTGCAATTCTGAAATTTTTTGCTTTTTCCTGCTAATCCTAGCATGATAAAGATTCAAAGAGAGTGAGATGCCAGCTCCTTTCATTCAGTCAGTAGCTTCAAACATTTCTGGTATATGAAAAACGTTTTTCAATGGCAAAAATCAATGAATATTGTAAATGCACAAACAGTAATATCTCCACATTGCAAGGTGCAATTCTGAAATTTTTTGCTTTTTCCTGCTAATCCTAGCATGATAAAGAAGATTCAAAGAGAGTGAGATGCCAGCTCCTTTCATTCAGTCAGTAGCTTCAAACATTTCTGGTATATGAAAAACATGTTTTTCAATGGCAAAAATCAATGAATATTGTAAATGCACAAACAGTAATATCTCCACATTGCACGGTGCAATTCTGAAATTTTTAGCTTTTTCCTGTTAATCCTAGCATGATAAAGAAGATTCAAAGAGAGTGAGATGCCAGCTCCTTTCATTCAGTCAGTAGCTTCAAACATTTCTGGTATATGAAAAACGTTTTTCAATGGCAAAAATCAATGAATATTGTAAATGCACAAACAGTAATATCTCCACATTGCAAGGTGCAATTCTGAAATTTTTTGCTTTTTCCTGTTAATCCTAGCATGATAAAGAAGATTCAAAGAGTGAGATGCCAGCTCCTTTCATTCAGTCAGTAGCTTCAAACATTTCTGGTATATGAAAAACATGTTTTTCAATGGCAAAAATCAATGAATATTGTAAATGCACAAACAGTAATATCTCCGCATTGCAAGGTGCAATTCTGAAATTTTTTGCTTTTTCCTGCTAATCCTAGCATGATAAAGAAGATTCAAAGAGAGTGAGATGCCAGCTCCTTTCATTCAGTCAGTAGCTTCAAACATTTCTGGTATATGAAAAACATGTTTTTCAATGGCAAAAATCAATGAATATTGTAAAAGCACAAACAGTAATATCTCCACATTGCACGGTGCAATTCTGAAATTTTTAGCTTTTTCCTGTTAATCCTAGCATGATAAAGAAGATTCAAAGAGAGTGAGATGCCAGCTCCTTTCATTCAGTCAGTAGCTTCAAACATTTCTGGTATATGAAAAACATGTTTTTCAATGGCAAAAATCAATGAATATTGTAAATGCACAAACAGTAATATCTCCACATTGCAAGGTGCAATTCTGAAATTTTTTGCTTTTTCCTGCTAATCCTAGCATGATACAGAAGATTCAAAGAGAGTGAGATGCCAGCTCCTTTCATTCAGTCAGTAGCTTCAAACATTTCTGGTATATGAAAAACATGTTTTTCAATGGCAAAAATCAATGAATATTGTAAATGCACAAACAGTAATATCTCCACATTGCACGGTGCAATTCTGAAATTTTTAGCTTTTTCCTGTTAATCCTAGCATGATAAAGAAGATTCAAAGAGAGTGAGATGCCAGCTCCTTTCATTCAGTCAGTAGCTTCAAACATTTCTGGTATATGAAAAACATGTTTTTCAATGGCAAAAATCAATGAATATTGTAAATGCACAAACAGTAATATCTCCACATTGCACGGTGCAATTCTGAAATTTTTAGCTTTTTCCTGTTAATCCTAGCATGATAAAGAAGATTCAAAGAGAGTGAGATGCCAGCTCCTTTCATTCAGTCAGCAGCTTCAAACATTTCTGGTATATGAAAAACATGTTTTTCAATGGCAAAAATCAATGAATATTGTAAATGCACAAACAGTAATATCTCCACATTGCAAGGTGCAATTCTGAAATTTTTTGCTTTTTCCTGCTAATCCTAGCATGATAAAGAAGATTCAAAGAGAGTGAGATGCCAGCTCCTTTCATTCAGTCAGTAGCTTCAAACATTTCTGGTATATGAAAAACATGTTTTTCAATGGCAAAAATCAATGAATATTGTAAATGCACAAACAGTAATATCTCCACATTGCACAGTGCAATTCTGAAATTTTTAGCTTTTTCCTGTTAATCCTAGCATGATAAAGAAGATTCAAAGAGAGTGAGATGCCAGCTCCTTTCATTCAGTCAGTAGCTTCAAACATTTCTGGTATATGAAAAACATGTTTTTCAATGGCAAAAATCAATGAATATTGTAAATGCACAAACAGTAATATCTCCACATTGCAAGGTGCAATTCTGAAATTTTTTGCTTTTTCCTGTTAATCCTAGCATGATAAAGAAGATTCAAAGAGAGTGAGATGCCAGCTCCTTTCATTCAGTCAGTAGCTTCAAACATTTCTGGTATATGAAAAACATGTTTTTCAATGGCAAAAATCAATGAATATTGTAAATGCACAAACAGTAATATCTCCACATTGCAAGGTGCAATTCTGAAATTTTTTGCTTTTTCCTGCTAATCCTAGCATGATAAAGAAGATTCAAAGAGAGTGAGATGCCAGCTCCTTTCATTCAGTCAGTAGCTTCAAACATTTCTGGTATATGAAAAACGTTTTTCAATGGCAAAAATCAATGAATATTGTAAATGCACAAACAGTAATATCTCCACATTGCAAGGTGCAATTCTGAAATTTTTTGCTTTTTCCTGTTAATCCTAGCATGATAAAGAAGATTCAAAGAGAGTGAGATGCCAGCTCCTTTCATTCAATCAGTAGCTTCAAACATTTCTGGTATATGAAAAACATGTTTTTCAATGGCAAAAATCAATGAATATTGTAAATGCACAAACAGTAATATCTCCGCATTGCAAGGTGCAATTCTGAAATTTTTTGCTTTTTCCTGCTAATCCTAGCATGATAAAGAAGATTCAAAGAGAGTGAGATGCCAGCTCCTTTCATTCAGTCAGTAGCTTCAAACATTTCTGGTATATGAAAAACATGTTTTTCAATGGCAAAAATCAATGAATATTGTAAATGCACAAACAGTAATATCTCCACATTGCACGGTGCAATTCTGAAATTTTTAGCTTTTTCCTGCTAATCCTAGCATGATAAAGAAGATTCAAAGAGAGTGAGATGCCAGCTCCTTTCATTCAGTCAGTAGCTTCAAACATTTCTGGTATATGAAAAACATGTTTTTCAATGGCAAAAATCAATGAATATTGTAAATGCACAAACAGTAATATCTCCACATTGCAAGGTGCAATTCTGAAATTTTTTGCTTTTTCCTGCTAATCCTAGCATGATAAAGAAGATTCAAAGAGAGTGAGATGCCAGCTCCTTTCATTCAGTCAGTAGCTTCAAACATTTCTGGTATATGAAAAACATGTTTTCCAATGGCAAAAATCAATGAATATTGTAAATGCAAAAACAGTAATATCTCCACATTGCACGGTGCAATTCTGAAATTTTTAGCTTTTTCCTGCTAATCCTAGCATGATAAAGAAGATTCAAAGAGAGTGAGATGCCAGCTCCTTTCATTCAGTCAGTAGCTTCAAACATTTCTGGTATATGAAAAACGTTTTTCAATGGCAAAAATCAATGAATATTGTAAATGCACAAACAGTAATATCTCCACATTGCAAGGTGCAATTCTGAAATTTTTTGCTTTTTCCTGTTAATCCTAGCATGATAAAGAAGATTCAGAGTGAGATGCCAGCTCCTTTCATTCAGTCAGTAGCTTCAAACATTTCTGGTATATGAAAAACATGTTTTTCAATGGCAAAAATCAATGAATATTGTAAATGCACAAACAGTAATATCTCCGCATTGCAAGGTGCAATTCTGAAATTTTTTGCTTTTTCCTGCTAATCCTAGCATGATAAAGAAGATTCAAAGAGAGTGAGATGCCAGCTCCTTTCATTCAGTCAGTAGCTTCAAACATTTCTGGTATATGAAAAACATGTTTTTCAATGGCAAAAATCAATGAATATTGTAAATGCACAAACAGTAATATCTCCACATTGCAAGGTGCAATTCTGAAATTTTTTGCTTTTTCCTGCTAATCCTAGCATGATAAAGATTCAAAGAGAGTGAGATGCCAGCTCCTTTCATTCAGTCAGTAGCTTCAAACATTTCTGGTATATGAAAAACGTTTTTCAATGGCAAAAATCAATGAATATTGTAAATGCACAAACAGTAATATCTCCACATTGCAAGGTGCAATTCTGAAATTTTTTGCTTTTTCCTGCTAATCCTAGCATGATAAAGAAGATTCAAAGAGAGTGAGATGCCAGCTCCTTTCATTCAGTCAGTAGCTTCAAACATTTCTGGTATATGAAAAACATGTTTTTCAATGGCAAAAATCAATGAATATTGTAAATGCACAAACAGTAATATCTCCACATTGCACGGTGCAATTCTGAAATTTTTAGCTTTTTCCTGTTAATCCTAGCATGATAAAGAAGATTCAAAGAGAGTGAGATGCCAGCTCCTTTCATTCAGTCAGTAGCTTCAAACATTTCTGGTATATGAAAAACGTTTTTCAATGGCAAAAATCAATGAATATTGTAAATGCACAAACAGTAATATCTCCACATTGCAAGGTGCAATTCTGAAATTTTTTGCTTTTTCCTGTTAATCCTAGCATGATAAAGAAGATTCAAAGAGTGAGATGCCAGCTCCTTTCATTCAGTCAGTAGCTTCAAACATTTCTGGTATATGAAAAACATGTTTTTCAATGGCAAAAATCAATGAATATTGTAAATGCACAAACAGTAATATCTCCGCATTGCAAGGTGCAATTCTGAAATTTTTTGCTTTTTCCTGCTAATCCTAGCATGATAAAGAAGATTCAAAGAGAGTGAGATGCCAGCTCCTTTCATTCAGTCAGTAGCTTCAAACATTTCTGGTATATGAAAAACATGTTTTTCAATGGCAAAAATCAATGAATATTGTAAATGCACAAACAGTAATATCTCCACATTGCAAGGTGCAATTCTGAAATTTTTTGCTTTTTCCTGTTAATCCTAGCATGATAAAGAAGATTCAAAGAGAGTGAGATGCCAGCTCCTTTCATTCAGTCAGTAGCTTCAAACATTTCTGGTATATGAAAAACATGTTTTTCAATGGCAAAAATCAATGAATATTGTAAATGCACAAACAGTAATATCTCCACATTGCACGGTGCAATTCTAAAATTTTTAGCTTTTTCCTGTTAATCCTAGCATGATAAAGAAGATTCAAAGAGAGTGAGATGCCAGCTCCTTTCATTCAGTCAGTAGCTTCAAACATTTCTGGTATATGAAAAACATGTTTTTCAATGGCAAAAATCAATGAATATTGTAAATGCACAAACAGTAATATCTCCACATTGCAAGGTGCAATTCTGAAATTTTTTGCTTTTTCCTGCTAATCCTAGCATGATAAAGAAGATTCAAAGAGAGTGAGATGCCAGCTCCTTTCATTCAGTCAGTAGCTTCAAACATTTCTGGTATATGAAAAACATGTTTTTCAATGGCAAAAATCAATGAATATTGTAAATGCACAAACAGTAATATCTCCACATTGCACAGTGCAATTCTGAAATTTTTAGCTTTTTCCTGTTAATCCTAGCATGATAAAGAAGATTCAAAGAGAGTGAGATGCCAGCTCCTTTCATTCAGTCAGTAGCTTCAAACATTTCTGGTATATGAAAAACATGTTTTTCAATGGCAAAAATCAATGAATATTGTAAATGCACAAACAGTAATATCTCCACATTGCAAGGTGCAATTCTGAAATTTTTTGCTTTTTCCTGTTAATCCTAGCATGATAAAGAAGATTCAAAGAGAGTGAGATGCCAGCTCCTTTCATTCAGTCAGTAGCTTCAAACATTTCTGGTATATGAAAAACATGTTTTTCAATGGCAAAAATCAATGAATATTGTAAATGCACAAACAGTAATATCTCCACATTGCAAGGTGCAATTCTGAAATTTTTAGCTTTTTCCTGTTAATCCTAGCATGATAAAGAAGATTCAGAGTGAGATGCCAGCTCCTTTCATTCAGTCAGTAGCTTCAAACATTTCTGGTATATGAAAAACATGTTTTTCAATGGCAAAAATCAATGAATATTGTAAATGCACAAACAGTAATATCTCCGCATTGCAAGGTGCAATTCTGAAATTTTTTGCTTTTTCCTGCTAATCCTAGCATGATAAAGAAGATTCAAAGAGAGTGAGATGCCAGCTCCTTTCATTCAGTCAGTAGCTTCAAACATTTCTGGTATATGAAAAACATGTTTTTCAATGGCAAAAATCAATGAATATTGTAAATGCACAAACAGTAATATCTCCACATTGCAAGGTGCAATTCTGAAATTTTTTGCTTTTTCCTGCTAATCCTAGCATGATAAAGAAGATTCAAAGAGAGTGAGATGCCAGCTCCTTTCATTCAGTCAGTAGCTTCAAACATTTCTGGTATATGAAAAACATGTTTTCCAATGGCAAAAATCAATGAATATTGTAAATGCAAAAACAGTAATATCTCCACATTGCACGGTGCAATTCTGAAATTTTTAGCTTTTTCCTGCTAATCCTAGCATGATAAAGAAGATTCAAAGAGAGTGAGATGCCAGCTCCTTTCATTCAGTCAGTAGCTTCAAACATTTCTGGTATATGAAAAACGTTTTTCAATGGCAAAAATCAATGAATATTGTAAATGCACAAACAGTAATATCTCCACATTGCAAGGTGCAATTCTGAAATTTTTTGCTTTTTCCTGTTAATCCTAGCATGATAAAGAAGATTCAGAGTGAGATGCCAGCTCCTTTCATTCAGTCAGTAGCTTCAAACATTTCTGGTATATGAAAAACGTTTTTCAATGGCAAAAATCAATGAATATTGTAAATGCACAAACAGTAATATCTCCGCATTGCAAGGTGCAATTCTGAAATTTTTTGCTTTTTCCTGCTAATCCTAGCATGATAAAGAAGATTCAAAGAGAGTGAGATGCCAGCTCCTTTCATTCAGTCAGTAGCTTCAAACATTTCTGGTATATGAAAAACATGTTTTTCAATGGCAAAAATCAATGAATATTGTAAATGCACAAACAGTAATATCTCCACATTGCAAGGTGCAATTCTGAAATTTTTTGCTTTTTCCTGCTAATCCTAGCATGATAAAGATTCAAAGAGAGTGAGATGCCAGCTCCTTTCATTCAGTCAGTAGCTTCAAACATTTCTGGTATATGAAAAACGTTTTTCAATGGCAAAAATCAATGAATATTGTAAATGCACAAACAGTAATATCTCCACATTGCAAGGTGCAATTCTGAAATTTTTTGCTTTTTCCTGCTAATCCTAGCATGATAAAGAAGATTCAAAGAGAGTGAGATGCCAGCTCCTTTCATTCAGTCAGTAGCTTCAAACATTTCTGGTATATGAAAAACATGTTTTTCAATGGCAAAAATCAATGAATATTGTAAATGCACAAACAGTAATATCTCCACATTGCACGGTGCAATTCTGAAATTTTTAGCTTTTTCCTGTTAATCCTAGCATGATAAAGAAGATTCAAAGAGAGTGAGATGCCAGCTCCTTTCATTCAGTCAGTAGCTTCAAACATTTCTGGTATATGAAAAACGTTTTTCAATGGCAAAAATCAATGAATATTGTAAATGCACAAACAGTAATATCTCCACATTGCAAGGTGCAATTCTGAAATTTTTTGCTTTTTCCTGTTAATCCTAGCATGATAAAGAAGATTCAAAGAGTGAGATGCCAGCTCCTTTCATTCAGTCAGTAGCTTCAAACATTTCTGGTATATGAAAAACATGTTTTTCAATGGCAAAAATCAATGAATATTGTAAATGCACAAACAGTAATATCTCCGCATTGCAAGGTGCAATTCTGAAATTTTTTGCTTTTTCCTGCTAATCCTAGCATGATAAAGAAGATTCAAAGAGAGTGAGATGCCAGCTCCTTTCATTCAGTCAGTAGCTTCAAACATTTCTGGTATATGAAAAACATGTTTTTCAATGGCAAAAATCAATGAATATTGTAAAAGCACAAACAGTAATATCTCCACATTGCACGGTGCAATTCTGAAATTTTTAGCTTTTTCCTGTTAATCCTAGCATGATAAAGAAGATTCAAAGAGAGTGAGATGCCAGCTCCTTTCATTCAGTCAGTAGCTTCAAACATTTCTGGTATATGAAAAACATGTTTTTCAATGGCAAAAATCAATGAATATTGTAAATGCACAAACAGTAATATCTCCACATTGCAAGGTGCAATTCTGAAATTTTTTGCTTTTTCCTGTTAATCCTAGCATGATAAAGAAGATTCAAAGAGAGTGAGATGCCAGCTCCTTTCATTCAGTCAGTAGCTTCAAACATTTCTGGTATATGAAAAACATGTTTTTCAATGGCAAAAATCAATGAATATTGTAAATGCACAAACAGTAATATCTCCACATTGCACGGTGCAATTCTAAAATTTTTAGCTTTTTCCTGTTAATCCTAGCATGATAAAGAAGATTCAAAGAGAGTGAGATGCCAGCTCCTTTCATTCAGTCAGTAGCTTCAAACATTTCTGGTATATGAAAAACATGTTTTTCAATGGCAAAAATCAATGAATATTGTAAATGCACAAACAGTAATATCTCCACATTGCAAGGTGCAATTCTGAAATTTTTTGCTTTTTCCTGCTAATCCTAGCATGATAAAGAAGATTCAAAGAGAGTGAGATGCCAGCTCCTTTCATTCAGTCAGTAGCTTCAAACATTTCTGGTATATGAAAAACATGTTTTTCAATGGCAAAAATCAATGAATATTGTAAATGCACAAACAGTAATATCTCCACATTGCACAGTGCAATTCTGAAATTTTTAGCTTTTTCCTGTTAATCCTAGCATGATAAAGAAGATTCAAAGAGAGTGAGATGCCAGCTCCTTTCATTCAGTCAGTAGCTTCAAACATTTCTGGTATATGAAAAACATGTTTTTCAATGGCAAAAATCAATGAATATTGTAAATGCACAAACAGTAATATCTCCACATTGCAAGGTGCAATTCTGAAATTTTTTGCTTTTTCCTGTTAATCCTAGCATGATAAAGAAGATTCAAAGAGAGTGAGATGCCAGCTCCTTTCATTCAGTCAGTAGCTTCAAACATTTCTGGTATATGAAAAACATGTTTTTCAATGGCAAAAATCAATGAATATTGTAAATGCACAAACAGTAATATCTCCACATTGCAAGGTGCAATTCTGAAATTTTTAGCTTTTTCCTGTTAATCCTAGCATGATAAAGAAGATTCAGAGTGAGATGCCAGCTCCTTTCATTCAGTCAGTAGCTTCAAACATTTCTGGTATATGAAAAACATGTTTTTCAATGGCAAAAATCAATGAATATTGTAAATGCACAAACAGTAATATCTCCGCATTGCAAGGTGCAATTCTGAAATTTTTTGCTTTTTCCTGCTAATCCTAGCATGATAAAGAAGATTCAAAGAGAGTGAGATGCCAGCTCCTTTCATTCAGTCAGTAGCTTCAAACATTTCTGGTATATGAAAAACATGTTTTTCAATGGCAAAAATCAATGAATATTGTAAATGCACAAACAGTAATATCTCCACATTGCAAGGTGCAATTCTGAAATTTTTTGCTTTTTCCTGCTAATCCTAGCATGATAAAGATTCAAAGAGAGTGAGATGCCAGCTCCTTTCATTGTCAGTAGCTTCAAACATTTCTGGTATATGAAAAACGTTTTTCAATGGCAAAAATCAATGAATATTGTAAATGCACAAACAGTAATATCTCCACATTGCAAGGTGCAATTCTGAAATTTTTTGCTTTTTCCTGCTAATCCTAGCATGATAAAGAAGATTCAAAGAGAGTGAGATGCCAGCTCCTTTCATTCAGTCAGTAGCTTCAAACATTTCTGGTATATGAAAAACATGTTTTTCAATGGCAAAAATCAATGAATATTGTAAATGCACAAACAGTAATATCTCCACATTGCACGGTGCAATTCTGAAATTTTTAGCTTTTTCCTGTTAATCCTAGCATGATAAAGAAGATTCAAAGAGAGTGAGATGCCAGCTCCTTTCATTCAGTCAGTAGCTTCAAACATTTCTGGTATATGAAAAACGTTTTTCAATGGCAAAAATCAATGAATATTGTAAATGCACAAACAGTAATATCTCCACATTGCAAGGTGCAATTCTGAAATTTTTTGCTTTTTCCTGTTAATCCTAGCATGATAAAGAAGATTCAAAGAGTGAGATGCCAGCTCCTTTCATTCAGTCAGTAGCTTCAAACATTTCTGGTATATGAAAAACATGTTTTTCAATGGCAAAAATCAATGAATATTGTAAATGCACAAACAGTAATATCTCCGCATTGCAAGGTGCAATTCTGAAATTTTTTGCTTTTTCCTGCTAATCCTAGCATGATAAAGAAGATTCAAAGAGAGTGAGATGCCAGCTCCTTTCATTCAGTCAGTAGCTTCAAACATTTCTGGTATATGAAAAACATGTTTTTCAATGGCAAAAATCAATGAATATTGTAAAAGCACAAACAGTAATATCTCCACATTGCACGGTGCAATTCTGAAATTTTTAGCTTTTTCCTGTTAATCCTAGCATGATAAAGAAGATTCAAAGAGAGTGAGATGCCAGCTCCTTTCATTCAGTCAGTAGCTTCAAACATTTCTGGTATATGAAAAACATGTTTTTCAATGGCAAAAATCAATGAATATTGTAAATGCACAAACAGTAATATCTCCACATTGCAAGGTGCAATTCTGAAATTTTTTGCTTTTTCCTGCTAATCCTAGCATGATACAGAAGATTCAAAGAGAGTGAGATGCCAGCTCCTTTCATTCAGTCAGTAGCTTCAAACATTTCTGGTATATGAAAAACATGTTTTTCAATGGCAAAAATCAATGAATATTGTAAATGCACAAACAGTAATATCTCCACATTGCACGGTGCAATTCTGAAATTTTTAGCTTTTTCCTGTTAATCCTAGCATGATAAAGAAGATTCAAAGAGAGTGAGATGCCAGCTCCTTTCATTCAGTCAGTAGCTTCAAACATTTCTGGTATATGAAAAACATGTTTTTCAATGGCAAAAATCAATGAATATTGTAAATGCACAAACAGTAATATCTCCACATTGCAAGGTGCAATTCCGAAATTTTTACCTTTTTCCTGTTAATCCTAGCATGATAAAGAAGATTCAAAGAGAGTGAGATGCCAGCTCCTTTCATTCAGTCAGTAGCTTCAAACATTTCTGGTATATGAAAAACATGTTTTTCAATGGCAAAAATCAATGAATATTGTAAATGCACAAACAGTAATATCTCCACATTGCACGGTGCAATTCTGAAATTTTTAGCTTTTTCCTGTTAATCCTAGCATGATAAAGAAGATTCAAAGAGAGTGAGATGCCAGCTCCTTTCATTCAGTCAGTAGCTTCAAACATTTCTGGTATATGAAAAACATGTTTTTCAATGGCAAAAATCAATGAATATTGTAAATGCACAAACAGTAATATCTCCACATTGCAAGGTGCAATTCTGAAATTTTTTGCTTTTTCCTGCTAATCCTAGCATGATAAAGAAGATTCAAAGAGAGTGAGATGCCAGCTCCTTTCATTCAGTCAGTAGCTTCAAACATTTCTGGTATATGAAAAACATGTTTTTCAATGGCAAAAATCAATGAATATTGTAAATGCACAAACAGTAATATCTCCACATTGCACAGTGCAATTCTGAAATTTTTAGCTTTTTCCTGTTAATCCTAGCATGATAAAGAAGATTCAAAGAGAGTGAGATGCCAGCTCCTTTCATTCAGTCAGTAGCTTCAAACATTTCTGGTATATGAAAAACATGTTTTTCAATGGCAAAAATCAATGAATATTGTAAATGCACAAACAGTAATATCTCCACATTGCAAGGTGCAATTCTGAAATTTTTTGCTTTTTCCTGTTAATCCTAGCATGATAAAGAAGATTCAAAGAGAGTGAGATGCCAGCTCCTTTCATTCAGTCAGTAGCTTCAAACATTTCTGGTATATGAAAAACATGTTTTTCAATGGCAAAAATCAATGAATATTGTAAATGCACAAACAGTAATATCTCCACATTGCAAGGTGCAATTCTGAAATTTTTAGCTTTTTCCTGTTAATCCTAGCATGATAAAGAAGATTCAGAGTGAGATGCCAGCTCCTTTCATTCAGTCAGTAGCTTCAAACATTTCTGGTATATGAAAAACATGTTTTTCAATGGCAAAAATCAATGAATATTGTAAATGCACAAACAGTAATATCTCCGCATTGCAAGGTGCAATTCTGAAATTTTTTGCTTTTTCCTGCTAATCCTAGCATGATAAAGAAGATTCAAAGAGAGTGAGATGCCAGCTCCTTTCATTCAGTCAGTAGCTTCAAACATTTCTGGTATATGAAAAACATGTTTTTCAATGGCAAAAATCAATGAATATTGTAAATGCACAAACAGTAATATCTCCACATTGCACGGTGCAATTCTGAAATTTTTAGCTTTTTCCTGCTAATCCTAGCATGATAAAGAAGATTCAAAGAGAGTGAGATGCCAGCTCCTTTCATTCAGTCAGTAGCTTCAAACATTTCTGGTATATGAAAAACATGTTTTTCAATGGCAAAAATCAATGAATATTGTAAATGCACAAACAGTAATATCTCCACATTGCAAGGTGCAATTCTGAAATTTTTAGCTTTTTCCTGTTAATCCTAGCATGATAAAGAAGATTCAGAGTGAGATGCCAGCTCCTTTCATTCAGTCAGTAGCTTCAAACATTTCTGGTATATGAAAAACATGTTTTTCAATGGCAAAAATCAATGAATATTGTAAATGCACAAACAGTAATATCTCCGCATTGCAAGGTGCAATTCTGAAATTTTTTGCTTTTTCCTGCTAATCCTAGCATGATAAAGAAGATTCAAAGAGAGTGAGATGCCAGCTCCTTTCATTCAGTCAGTAGCTTCAAACATTTCTGGTATATGAAAAACATGTTTTTCAATGGCAAAAATCAATGAATATTGTAAATGCACAAACAGTAATATCTCCACATTGCAAGGTGCAATTCTGAAATTTTTTGCTTTTTCCTGCTAATCCTAGCATGATAAAGATTCAAAGAGAGTGAGATGCCAGCTCCTTTCATTGTCAGTAGCTTCAAACATTTCTGGTATATGAAAAACGTTTTTCAATGGCAAAAATCAATGAATATTGTAAATGCACAAACAGTAATATCTCCACATTGCAAGGTGCAATTCTGAAATTTTTTGCTTTTTCCTGCTAATCCTAGCATGATAAAGAAGATTCAAAGAGAGTGAGATGCCAGCTCCTTTCATTCAGTCAGTAGCTTCAAACATTTCTGGTATATGAAAAACATGTTTTTCAATGGCAAAAATCAATGAATATTGTAAATGCACAAACAGTAATATCTCCACATTGCACGGTGCAATTCTGAAATTTTTAGCTTTTTCCTGTTAATCCTAGCATGATAAAGAAGATTCAAAGAGAGTGAGATGCCAGCTCCTTTCATTCAGTCAGTAGCTTCAAACATTTCTGGTATATGAAAAACGTTTTTCAATGGCAAAAATCAATGAATATTGTAAATGCACAAACAGTAATATCTCCACATTGCAAGGTGCAATTCTGAAATTTTTTGCTTTTTCCTGTTAATCCTAGCATGATAAAGAAGATTCAAAGAGTGAGATGCCAGCTCCTTTCATTCAGTCAGTAGCTTCAAACATTTCTGGTATATGAAAAACATGTTTTTCAATGGCAAAAATCAATGAATATTGTAAATGCACAAACAGTAATATCTCCGCATTGCAAGGTGCAATTCTGAAATTTTTTGCTTTTTCCTGCTAATCCTAGCATGATAAAGAAGATTCAAAGAGAGTGAGATGCCAGCTCCTTTCATTCAGTCAGTAGCTTCAAACATTTCTGGTATATGAAAAACATGTTTTTCAATGGCAAAAATCAATGAATATTGTAAAAGCACAAACAGTAATATCTCCACATTGCACGGTGCAATTCTGAAATTTTTAGCTTTTTCCTGTTAATCCTAGCATGATAAAGAAGATTCAAAGAGAGTGAGATGCCAGCTCCTTTCATTCAGTCAGTAGCTTCAAACATTTCTGGTATATGAAAAACATGTTTTTCAATGGCAAAAATCAATGAATATTGTAAATGCACAAACAGTAATATCTCCACATTGCAAGGTGCAATTCTGAAATTTTTTGCTTTTTCCTGCTAATCCTAGCATGATACAGAAGATTCAAAGAGAGTGAGATGCCAGCTCCTTTCATTCAGTCAGTAGCTTCAAACATTTCTGGTATATGAAAAACATGTTTTTCAATGGCAAAAATCAATGAATATTGTAAATGCACAAACAGTAATATCTCCACATTGCACGGTGCAATTCTGAAATTTTTAGCTTTTTCCTGTTAATCCTAGCATGATAAAGAAGATTCAAAGAGAGTGAGATGCCAGCTCCTTTCATTCAGTCAGTAGCTTCAAACATTTCTGGTATATGAAAAACATGTTTTTCAATGGCAAAAATCAATGAATATTGTAAATGCACAAACAGTAATATCTCCACATTGCAAGGTGCAATTCCGAAATTTTTACCTTTTTCCTGTTAATCCTAGCATGATAAAGAAGATTCAAAGAGAGTGAGATGCCAGCTCCTTTCATTCAGTCAGTAGCTTCAAACATTTCTGGTATATGAAAAACATGTTTTTCAATGGCAAAAATCAATGAATATTGTAAATGCACAAACAGTAATATCTCCACATTGCACGGTGCAATTCTGAAATTTTTAGCTTTTTCCTGTTAATCCTAGCATGATAAAGAAGATTCAAAGAGAGTGAGATGCCAGCTCCTTTCATTCAGTCAGTAGCTTCAAACATTTCTGGTATATGAAAAACATGTTTTTCAATGGCAAAAATCAATGAATATTGTAAATGCACAAACAGTAATATCTCCACATTGCAAGGTGCAATTCTGAAATTTTTTGCTTTTTCCTGCTAATCCTAGCATGATAAAGAAGATTCAAAGAGAGTGAGATGCCAGCTCCTTTCATTCAGTCAGTAGCTTCAAACATTTCTGGTATATGAAAAACATGTTTTTCAATGGCAAAAATCAATGAATATTGTAAATGCACAAACAGTAATATCTCCACATTGCACAGTGCAATTCTGAAATTTTTAGCTTTTTCCTGTTAATCCTAGCATGATAAAGAAGATTCAAAGAGAGTGAGATGCCAGCTCCTTTCATTCAGTCAGTAGCTTCAAACATTTCTGGTATATGAAAAACATGTTTTTCAATGGCAAAAATCAATGAATATTGTAAATGCACAAACAGTAATATCTCCACATTGCAAGGTGCAATTCTGAAATTTTTTGCTTTTTCCTGTTAATCCTAGCATGATAAAGAAGATTCAAAGAGAGTGAGATGCCAGCTCCTTTCATTCAGTCAGTAGCTTCAAACATTTCTGGTATATGAAAAACATGTTTTTCAATGGCAAAAATCAATGAATATTGTAAATGCACAAACAGTAATATCTCCACATTGCAAGGTGCAATTCTGAAATTTTTAGCTTTTTCCTGTTAATCCTAGCATGATAAAGAAGATTCAGAGTGAGATGCCAGCTCCTTTCATTCAGTCAGTAGCTTCAAACATTTCTGGTATATGAAAAACATGTTTTTCAATGGCAAAAATCAATGAATATTGTAAATGCACAAACAGTAATATCTCCGCATTGCAAGGTGCAATTCTGAAATTTTTTGCTTTTTCCTGCTAATCCTAGCATGATAAAGAAGATTCAAAGAGAGTGAGATGCCAGCTCCTTTCATTCAGTCAGTAGCTTCAAACATTTCTGGTATATGAAAAACATGTTTTTCAATGGCAAAAATCAATGAATATTGTAAATGCACAAACAGTAATATCTCCACATTGCACGGTGCAATTCTGAAATTTTTAGCTTTTTCCTGCTAATCCTAGCATGATAAAGAAGATTCAAAGAGAGTGAGATGCCAGCTCCTTTCATTCAGTCAGTAGCTTCAAACATTTCTGGTATATGAAAAACATGTTTTTCAATGGCAAAAATCAATGAATATTGTAAATGCACAAACAGTAATATCTCCACATTGCAAGGTGCAATTCTGAAATTTTTTGCTTTTTCCTGCTAATCCTAGCATGATAAAGAAGATTCAAAGAGAGTGAGATGCCAGCTCCTTTCATTCAGTCAGTAGCTTCAAACATTTCTGGTATATGAAAAACATGTTTTCCAATGGCAAAAATCAATGAATATTGTAAATGCAAAAACAGTAATATCTCCACATTGCACGGTGCAATTCTGAAATTTTTAGCTTTTTCCTGCTAATCCTAGCATGATAAAGAAGATTCAAAGAGAGTGAGATGCCAGCTCCTTTCATTCAGTCAGTAGCTTCAAACATTTCTGGTATATGAAAAACGTTTTTCAATGGCAAAAATCAATGAATATTGTAAATGCACAAACAGTAATATCTCCACATTGCAAGGTGCAATTCTGAAATTTTTTGCTTTTTCCTGTTAATCCTAGCATGATAAAGAAGATTCAGAGTGAGATGCCAGCTCCTTTCATTCAGTCAGTAGCTTCAAACATTTCTGGTATATGAAAAACATGTTTTTCAATGGCAAAAATCAATGAATATTGTAAATGCACAAACAGTAATATCTCCGCATTGCAAGGTGCAATTCTGAAATTTTTTGCTTTTTCCTGCTAATCCTAGCATGATAAAGAAGATTCAAAGAGAGTGAGATGCCAGCTCCTTTCATTCAGTCAGTAGCTTCAAACATTTCTGGTATATGAAAAACATGTTTTTCAATGGCAAAAATCAATGAATATTGTAAATGCACAAACAGTAATATCTCCACATTGCAAGGTGCAATTCTGAAATTTTTTGCTTTTTCCTGCTAATCCTAGCATGATAAAGATTCAAAGAGAGTGAGATGCCAGCTCCTTTCATTCAGTCAGTAGCTTCAAACATTTCTGGTATATGAAAAACGTTTTTCAATGGCAAAAATCAATGAATATTGTAAATGCACAAACAGTAATATCTCCACATTGCAAGGTGCAATTCTGAAATTTTTTGCTTTTTCCTGCTAATCCTAGCATGATAAAGAAGATTCAAAGAGAGTGAGATGCCAGCTCCTTTCATTCAGTCAGTAGCTTCAAACATTTCTGGTATATGAAAAACATGTTTTTCAATGGCAAAAATCAATGAATATTGTAAATGCACAAACAGTAATATCTCCACATTGCACGGTGCAATTCTGAAATTTTTAGCTTTTTCCTGTTAATCCTAGCATGATAAAGAAGATTCAAAGAGAGTGAGATGCCAGCTCCTTTCATTCAGTCAGTAGCTTCAAACATTTCTGGTATATGAAAAACGTTTTTCAATGGCAAAAATCAATGAATATTGTAAATGCACAAACAGTAATATCTCCACATTGCAAGGTGCAATTCTGAAATTTTTTGCTTTTTCCTGTTAATCCTAGCATGATAAAGAAGATTCAAAGAGTGAGATGCCAGCTCCTTTCATTCAGTCAGTAGCTTCAAACATTTCTGGTATATGAAAAACATGTTTTTCAATGGCAAAAATCAATGAATATTGTAAATGCACAAACAGTAATATCTCCGCATTGCAAGGTGCAATTCTGAAATTTTTTGCTTTTTCCTGCTAATCCTAGCATGATAAAGAAGATTCAAAGAGAGTGAGATGCCAGCTCCTTTCATTCAGTCAGTAGCTTCAAACATTTCTGGTATATGAAAAACATGTTTTTCAATGGCAAAAATCAATGAATATTGTAAAAGCACAAACAGTAATATCTCCACATTGCACGGTGCAATTCTGAAATTTTTAGCTTTTTCCTGTTAATCCTAGCATGATAAAGAAGATTCAAAGAGAGTGAGATGCCAGCTCCTTTCATTCAGTCAGTAGCTTCAAACATTTCTGGTATATGAAAAACATGTTTTTCAATGGCAAAAATCAATGAATATTGTAAATGCACAAACAGTAATATCTCCACATTGCAAGGTGCAATTCTGAAATTTTTTGCTTTTTCCTGTTAATCCTAGCATGATAAAGAAGATTCAAAGAGAGTGAGATGCCAGCTCCTTTCATTCAGTCAGTAGCTTCAAACATTTCTGGTATATGAAAAACATGTTTTTCAATGGCAAAAATCAATGAATATTGTAAATGCACAAACAGTAATATCTCCACATTGCACGGTGCAATTCTAAAATTTTTAGCTTTTTCCTGTTAATCCTAGCATGATAAAGAAGATTCAAAGAGAGTGAGATGCCAGCTCCTTTCATTCAGTCAGTAGCTTCAAACATTTCTGGTATATGAAAAACATGTTTTTCAATGGCAAAAATCAATGAATATTGTAAATGCACAAACAGTAATATCTCCACATTGCAAGGTGCAATTCTGAAATTTTTTGCTTTTTCCTGCTAATCCTAGCATGATAAAGAAGATTCAAAGAGAGTGAGATGCCAGCTCCTTTCATTCAGTCAGTAGCTTCAAACATTTCTGGTATATGAAAAACATGTTTTTCAATGGCAAAAATCAATGAATATTGTAAATGCACAAACAGTAATATCTCCACATTGCACAGTGCAATTCTGAAATTTTTAGCTTTTTCCTGTTAATCCTAGCATGATAAAGAAGATTCAAAGAGAGTGAGATGCCAGCTCCTTTCATTCAGTCAGTAGCTTCAAACATTTCTGGTATATGAAAAACATGTTTTTCAATGGCAAAAATCAATGAATATTGTAAATGCACAAACAGTAATATCTCCACATTGCAAGGTGCAATTCTGAAATTTTTTGCTTTTTCCTGTTAATCCTAGCATGATAAAGAAGATTCAAAGAGAGTGAGATGCCAGCTCCTTTCATTCAGTCAGTAGCTTCAAACATTTCTGGTATATGAAAAACATGTTTTTCAATGGCAAAAATCAATGAATATTGTAAATGCACAAACAGTAATATCTCCACATTGCAAGGTGCAATTCTGAAATTTTTAGCTTTTTCCTGTTAATCCTAGCATGATAAAGCAGATTCAGAGTGAGATGCCAGCTCCTTTCATTCAGTCAGTAGCTTCAAACATTTCTGGTATATGAAAAACATGTTTTTCAATGGCAAAAATCAATGAATATTGTAAATGCACAAACAGTAATATCTCCGCATTGCAAGGTGCAATTCTGAAATTTTTTGCTTTTTCCTGCTAATCCTAGCATGATAAAGAAGATTCAAAGAGAGTGAGATGCCAGCTCCTTTCATTCAGTCAGTAGCTTCAAACATTTCTGGTATATGAAAAACATGTTTTTCAATGGCAAAAATCAATGAATATTGTAAATGCACAAACAGTAATATCTCCACATTGCACGGTGCAATTCTGAAATTTTTAGCTTTTTCCTGTTAATCCTAGCATGATAAAGAAGATTCAAAGAGAGTGAGATGCCAGCTCCTTTCATTCAGTCAGTAGCTTCAAACATTTCTGGTATATGAAAAACGTTTTTCAATGGCAAAAATCAATGAATATTGTAAATGCACAAACAGTAATATCTCCACATTGCAAGGTGCAATTCTGAAATTTTTTGCTTTTTCCTGTTAATCCTAGCATGATAAAGAAGATTCAAAGAGTGAGATGCCAGCTCCTTTCATTCAGTCAGTAGCTTCAAACATTTCTGGTATATGAAAAACATGTTTTTCAATGGCAAAAATCAATGAATATTGTAAATGCACAAACAGTAATATCTCCGCATTGCAAGGTGCAATTCTGAAATTTTTTGCTTTTTCCTGCTAATCCTAGCATGATAAAGAAGATTCAAAGAGAGTGAGATGCCAGCTCCTTTCATTCAGTCAGTAGCTTCAAACATTTCTGGTATATGAAAAACATGTTTTTCAATGGCAAAAATCAATGAATATTGTAAAAGCACAAACAGTAATATCTCCACATTGCACGGTGCAATTCTGAAATTTTTAGCTTTTTCCTGTTAATCCTAGCATGATAAAGAAGATTCAAAGAGAGTGAGATGCCAGCTCCTTTCATTCAGTCAGTAGCTTCAAACATTTCTGGTATATGAAAAACATGTTTTTCAATGGCAAAAATCAATGAATATTGTAAATGCACAAACAGTAATATCTCCACATTGCAAGGTGCAATTCTGAAATTTTTTGCTTTTTCCTGTTAATCCTAGCATGATAAAGAAGATTCAAAGAGAGTGAGATGCCAGCTCCTTTCATTCAGTCAGTAGCTTCAAACATTTCTGGTATATGAAAAACATGTTTTTCAATGGCAAAAATCAATGAATATTGTAAATGCACAAACAGTAATATCTCCACATTGCACGGTGCAATTCTAAAATTTTTAGCTTTTTCCTGTTAATCCTAGCATGATAAAGAAGATTCAAAGAGAGTGAGATGCCAGCTCCTTTCATTCAGTCAGTAGCTTCAAACATTTCTGGTATATGAAAAACATGTTTTTCAATGGCAAAAATCAATGAATATTGTAAATGCACAAACAGTAATATCTCCACATTGCAAGGTGCAATTCTGAAATTTTTTGCTTTTTCCTGCTAATCCTAGCATGATAAAGAAGATTCAAAGAGAGTGAGATGCCAGCTCCTTTCATTCAGTCAGTAGCTTCAAACATTTCTGGTATATGAAAAACATGTTTTTCAATGGCAAAAATCAATGAATATTGTAAATGCACAAACAGTAATATCTCCACATTGCACAGTGCAATTCTGAAATTTTTAGCTTTTTCCTGTTAATCCTAGCATGATAAAGAAGATTCAAAGAGAGATGCCAGCTCCTTTCATTCAGTCAGTAGCTTCAAACATTTCTGGTATATGAAAAACATGTTTTTCAATGGCAAAAATCAATGAATATTGTAAATGCACAAACAGTAATATCTCCACATTGCAAGGTGCAATTCTGAAATTTTTTGCTTTTTCCTGTTAATCCTAGCATGATAAAGAAGATTCAAAGAGAGTGAGATGCCAGCTCCTTTCATTCAGTCAGTAGCTTCAAACATTTCTGGTATATGAAAAACATGTTTTTCAATGGCAAAAATCAATGAATATTGTAAATGCACAAACAGTAATATCTCCACATTGCAAGGTGCAATTCTGAAATTTTTAGCTTTTTCCTGTTAATCCTAGCATGATAAAGCAGATTCAGAGTGAGATGCCAGCTCCTTTCATTCAGTCAGTAGCTTCAAACATTTCTGGTATATGAAAAACATGTTTTTCAATGGCAAAAATCAATGAATATTGTAAATGCACAAACAGTAATATCTCCGCATTGCAAGGTGCAATTCTGAAATTTTTTGCTTTTTCCTGCTAATCCTAGCATGATAAAGAAGATTCAAAGAGAGTGAGATGCCAGCTCCTTTCATTCAGTCAGTAGCTTCAAACATTTCTGGTATATGAAAAACATGTTTTTCAATGGCAAAAATCAATGAATATTGTAAATGCACAAACAGTAATATCTCCACATTGCAAGGTGCAATTCTGAAATTTTTTGCTTTTTCCTGCTAATCCTAGCATGATAAAGATTCAAAGAGAGTGAGATGCCAGCTCCTTTCATTGTCAGTAGCTTCAAACATTTCTGGTATATGAAAAACGTTTTTCAATGGCAAAAATCAATGAATATTGTAAATGCACAAACAGTAATATCTCCACATTGCAAGGTGCAATTCTGAAATTTTTTGCTTTTTCCTGCTAATCCTAGCATGATAAAGAAGATTCAAAGAGAGTGAGATGCCAGCTCCTTTCATTCAGTCAGTAGCTTCAAACATTTCTGGTATATGAAAAACATGTTTTTCAATGGCAAAAATCAATGAATATTGTAAATGCACAAACAGTAATATCTCCACATTGCACGGTGCAATTCTGAAATTTTTAGCTTTTTCCTGTTAATCCTAGCATGATAAAGAAGATTCAAAGAGAGTGAGATGCCAGCTCCTTTCATTCAGTCAGTAGCTTCAAACATTTCTGGTATATGAAAAACGTTTTTCAATGGCAAAAATCAATGAATATTGTAAATGCACAAACAGTAATATCTCCACATTGCAAGGTGCAATTCTGAAATTTTTTGCTTTTTCCTGTTAATCCTAGCATGATAAAGAAGATTCAAAGAGTGAGATGCCAGCTCCTTTCATTCAGTCAGTAGCTTCAAACATTTCTGGTATATGAAAAACATGTTTTTCAATGGCAAAAATCAATGAATATTGTAAATGCACAAACAGTAATATCTCCGCATTGCAAGGTGCAATTCTGAAATTTTTTGCTTTTTCCTGCTAATCCTAGCATGATAAAGAAGATTCAAAGAGAGTGAGATGCCAGCTCCTTTCATTCAGTCAGTAGCTTCAAACATTTCTGGTATATGAAAAACATGTTTTTCAATGGCAAAAATCAATGAATATTGTAAAAGCACAAACAGTAATATCTCCACATTGCACGGTGCAATTCTGAAATTTTTAGCTTTTTCCTGTTAATCCTAGCATGATAAAGAAGATTCAAAGAGAGTGAGATGCCAGCTCCTTTCATTCAGTCAGTAGCTTCAAACATTTCTGGTATATGAAAAACATGTTTTTCAATGGCAAAAATCAATGAATATTGTAAATGCACAAACAGTAATATCTCCACATTGCAAGGTGCAATTCTGAAATTTTTTGCTTTTTCCTGCTAATCCTAGCATGATACAGAAGATTCAAAGAGAGTGAGATGCCAGCTCCTTTCATTCAGTCAGTAGCTTCAAACATTTCTGGTATATGAAAAACATGTTTTTCAATGGCAAAAATCAATGAATATTGTAAATGCACAAACAGTAATATCTCCACATTGCACGGTGCAATTCTGAAATTTTTAGCTTTTTCCTGTTAATCCTAGCATGATAAAGAAGATTCAAAGAGAGTGAGATGCCAGCTCCTTTCATTCAGTCAGTAGCTTCAAACATTTCTGGTATATGAAAAACATGTTTTTCAATGGCAAAAATCAATGAATATTGTAAATGCACAAACAGTAATATCTCCACATTGCAAGGTGCAATTCCGAAATTTTTACCTTTTTCCTGTTAATCCTAGCATGATAAAGAAGATTCAAAGAGAGTGAGATGCCAGCTCCTTTCATTCAGTCAGTAGCTTCAAACATTTCTGGTATATGAAAAACATGTTTTTCAATGGCAAAAATCAATGAATATTGTAAATGCACAAACAGTAATATCTCCACATTGCAAGGTGCAATTCTGAAATTTTTTGCTTTTTCCTGCTAATCCTAGCATGATACAGAAGATTCAAAGAGAGTGAGATGCCAGCTCCTTTCATTCAGTCAGTAGCTTCAAACATTTCTGGTATATGAAAAACATGTTTTTCAATGGCAAAAATCAATGAATATTGTAAATGCACAAACAGTAATATCTCCACATTGCACGGTGCAATTCTGAAATTTTTAGCTTTTTCCTGTTAATCCTAGCATGATAAAGAAGATTCAAAGAGAGTGAGATGCCAGCTCCTTTCATTCAGTCAGTAGCTTCAAACATTTCTGGTATATGAAAAACATGTTTTTCAATGGCAAAAATCAATGAATATTGTAAATGCACAAACAGTAATATCTCCACATTGCAAGGTGCAATTCCGAAATTTTTACCTTTTTCCTGTTAATCCTAGCATGATAAAGAAGATTCAAAGAGAGTGAGATGCCAGCTCCTTTCATTCAGTCAGTAGCTTCAAACATTTCTGGTATATGAAAAACATGTTTTTCAATGGCAAAAATCAATGAATATTGTAAATGCACAAACAGTAATATCTCCACATTGCACGGTGCAATTCTGAAATTTTTAGCTTTTTCCTGCTAATCCTAGCATGATAAAGAAGATTCAAAGAGAGTGAGATGCCAGCTCCTTTCATTCAGTCAGTAGCTTCAAACATTTCTGGTATATGAAAAACATGTTTTTCAATGGCAAAAATCAATGAATATTGTAAATGCACAAACAGTAATATCTCCACATTGCAAGGTGCAATTCTGAAATTTTTTGCTTTTTCCTGCTAATCCTAGCATGATAAAGAAGATTCAAAGAGAGTGAGATGCCAGCTCCTTTCATTCAGTCAGTAGCTTCAAACATTTCTGGTATATGAAAAACATGTTTTCCAATGGCAAAAATCAATGAATATTGTAAATGCAAAAACAGTAATATCTCCACATTGCACGGTGCAATTCTGAAATTTTTAGCTTTTTCCTGCTAATCCTAGCATGATAAAGAAGATTCAAAGAGAGTGAGATGCCAGCTCCTTTCATTCAGTCAGTAGCTTCAAACATTTCTGGTATATGAAAAACGTTTTTCAATGGCAAAAATCAATGAATATTGTAAATGCACAAACAGTAATATCTCCACATTGCAAGGTGCAATTCTGAAATTTTTTGCTTTTTCCTGTTAATCCTAGCATGATAAAGAAGATTCAGAGTGAGATGCCAGCTCCTTTCATTGTCAGTAGCTTCAAACATTTCTGGTATATGAAAAACATGTTTTTCAATGGCAAAAATCAATGAATATTGTAAATGCACAAACAGTAATATCTCCGCATTGCAAGGTGCAATTCTGAAATTTTTTGCTTTTTCCTGCTAATCCTAGCATGATAAAGAAGATTCAAAGAGAGTGAGATGCCAGCTCCTTTCATTCAGTCAGTAGCTTCAAACATTTCTGGTATATGAAAAACATGTTTTTCAATGGCAAAAATCAATGAATATTGTAAATGCACAAACAGTAATATCTCCACATTGCAAGGTGCAATTCTGAAATTTTTTGCTTTTTCCTGCTAATCCTAGCATGATAAAGATTCAAAGAGAGTGAGATGCCAGCTCCTTTCATTCAGTCAGTAGCTTCAAACATTTCTGGTATATGAAAAACGTTTTTCAATGGCAAAAATCAATGAATATTGTAAATGCACAAACAGTAATATCTCCACATTGCAAGGTGCAATTCTGAAATTTTTTGCTTTTTCCTGCTAATCCTAGCATGATAAAGAAGATTCAAAGAGAGTGAGATGCCAGCTCCTTTCATTCAGTCAGTAGCTTCAAACATTTCTGGTATATGAAAAACATGTTTTTCAATGGCAAAAATCAATGAATATTGTAAATGCACAAACAGTAATATCTCCACATTGCACGGTGCAATTCTGAAATTTTTAGCTTTTTCCTGTTAATCCTAGCATGATAAAGAAGATTCAAAGAGAGTGAGATGCCAGCTCCTTTCATTCAGTCAGTAGCTTCAAACATTTCTGGTATATGAAAAACGTTTTTCAATGGCAAAAATCAATGAATATTGTAAATGCACAAACAGTAATATCTCCACATTGCAAGGTGCAATTCTGAAATTTTTTGCTTTTTCCTGTTAATCCTAGCATGATAAAGAAGATTCAAAGAGTGAGATGCCAGCTCCTTTCATTCAGTCAGTAGCTTCAAACATTTCTGGTATATGAAAAACATGTTTTTCAATGGCAAAAATCAATGAATATTGTAAATGCACAAACAGTAATATCTCCGCATTGCAAGGTGCAATTCTGAAATTTTTTGCTTTTTCCTGCTAATCCTAGCATGATAAAGAAGATTCAAAGAGAGTGAGATGCCAGCTCCTTTCATTCAGTCAGTAGCTTCAAACATTTCTGGTATATGAAAAACATGTTTTTCAATGGCAAAAATCAATGAATATTGTAAAAGCACAAACAGTAATATCTCCACATTGCACGGTGCAATTCTGAAATTTTTAGCTTTTTCCTGTTAATCCTAGCATGATAAAGAAGATTCAAAGAGAGTGAGATGCCAGCTCCTTTCATTCAGTCAGTAGCTTCAAACATTTCTGGTATATGAAAAACATGTTTTTCAATGGCAAAAATCAATGAATATTGTAAATGCACAAACAGTAATATCTCCACATTGCAAGGTGCAATTCTGAAATTTTTTGCTTTTTCCTGTTAATCCTAGCATGATAAAGAAGATTCAAAGAGAGTGAGATGCCAGCTCCTTTCATTCAGTCAGTAGCTTCAAACATTTCTGGTATATGAAAAACATGTTTTTCAATGGCAAAAATCAATGAATATTGTAAATGCACAAACAGTAATATCTCCACATTGCACGGTGCAATTCTAAAATTTTTAGCTTTTTCCTGTTAATCCTAGCATGATAAAGAAGATTCAAAGAGAGTGAGATGCCAGCTCCTTTCATTCAGTCAGTAGCTTCAAACATTTCTGGTATATGAAAAACATGTTTTTCAATGGCAAAAATCAATGAATATTGTAAATGCACAAACAGTAATATCTCCACATTGCAAGGTGCAATTCTGAAATTTTTTGCTTTTTCCTGCTAATCCTAGCATGATAAAGAAGATTCAAAGAGAGTGAGATGCCAGCTCCTTTCATTCAGTCAGTAGCTTCAAACATTTCTGGTATATGAAAAACATGTTTTTCAATGGCAAAAATCAATGAATATTGTAAATGCACAAACAGTAATATCTCCACATTGCACAGTGCAATTCTGAAATTTTTAGCTTTTTCCTGTTAATCCTAGCATGATAAAGAAGATTCAAAGAGAGTGAGATGCCAGCTCCTTTCATTCAGTCAGTAGCTTCAAACATTTCTGGTATATGAAAAACATGTTTTTCAATGGCAAAAATCAATGAATATTGTAAATGCACAAACAGTAATATCTCCACATTGCAAGGTGCAATTCTGAAATTTTTTGCTTTTTCCTGTTAATCCTAGCATGATAAAGAAGATTCAAAGAGAGTGAGATGCCAGCTCCTTTCATTCAGTCAGTAGCTTCAAACATTTCTGGTATATGAAAAACATGTTTTTCAATGGCAAAAATCAATGAATATTGTAAATGCACAAACAGTAATATCTCCACATTGCAAGGTGCAATTCTGAAATTTTTAGCTTTTTCCTGTTAATCCTAGCATGATAAAGAAGATTCAGAGTGAGATGCCAGCTCCTTTCATTCAGTCAGTAGCTTCAAACATTTCTGGTATATGAAAAACATGTTTTTCAATGGCAAAAATCAATGAATATTGTAAATGCACAAACAGTAATATCTCCGCATTGCAAGGTGCAATTCTGAAATTTTTTGCTTTTTCCTGCTAATCCTAGCATGATAAAGAAGATTCAAAGAGAGTGAGATGCCAGCTCCTTTCATTCAGTCAGTAGCTTCAAACATTTCTGGTATATGAAAAACATGTTTTTCAATGGCAAAAATCAATGAATATTGTAAATGCACAAACAGTAATATCTCCACATTGCAAGGTGCAATTCTGAAATTTTTTGCTTTTTCCTGCTAATCCTAGCATGATAAAGATTCAAAGAGAGTGAGATGCCAGCTCCTTTCATTGTCAGTAGCTTCAAACATTTCTGGTATATGAAAAACGTTTTTCAATGGCAAAAATCAATGAATATTGTAAATGCACAAACAGTAATATCTCCACATTGCAAGGTGCAATTCTGAAATTTTTTGCTTTTTCCTGCTAATCCTAGCATGATAAAGAAGATTCAAAGAGAGTGAGATGCCAGCTCCTTTCATTCAGTCAGTAGCTTCAAACATTTCTGGTATATGAAAAACATGTTTTTCAATGGCAAAAATCAATGAATATTGTAAATGCACAAACAGTAATATCTCCACATTGCACGGTGCAATTCTGAAATTTTTAGCTTTTTCCTGTTAATCCTAGCATGATAAAGAAGATTCAAAGAGAGTGAGATGCCAGCTCCTTTCATTCAGTCAGTAGCTTCAAACATTTCTGGTATATGAAAAACGTTTTTCAATGGCAAAAATCAATGAATATTGTAAATGCACAAACAGTAATATCTCCACATTGCAAGGTGCAATTCTGAAATTTTTTGCTTTTTCCTGTTAATCCTAGCATGATAAAGAAGATTCAAAGAGTGAGATGCCAGCTCCTTTCATTCAGTCAGTAGCTTCAAACATTTCTGGTATATGAAAAACATGTTTTTCAATGGCAAAAATCAATGAATATTGTAAATGCACAAACAGTAATATCTCCGCATTGCAAGGTGCAATTCTGAAATTTTTTGCTTTTTCCTGCTAATCCTAGCATGATAAAGAAGATTCAAAGAGAGTGAGATGCCAGCTCCTTTCATTCAGTCAGTAGCTTCAAACATTTCTGGTATATGAAAAACATGTTTTTCAATGGCAAAAATCAATGAATATTGTAAAAGCACAAACAGTAATATCTCCACATTGCACGGTGCAATTCTGAAATTTTTAGCTTTTTCCTGTTAATCCTAGCATGATAAAGAAGATTCAAAGAGAGTGAGATGCCAGCTCCTTTCATTCAGTCAGTAGCTTCAAACATTTCTGGTATATGAAAAACATGTTTTTCAATGGCAAAAATCAATGAATATTGTAAATGCACAAACAGTAATATCTCCACATTGCAAGGTGCAATTCTGAAATTTTTTGCTTTTTCCTGCTAATCCTAGCATGATACAGAAGATTCAAAGAGAGTGAGATGCCAGCTCCTTTCATTCAGTCAGTAGCTTCAAACATTTCTGGTATATGAAAAACATGTTTTTCAATGGCAAAAATCAATGAATATTGTAAATGCACAAACAGTAATATCTCCACATTGCACGGTGCAATTCTGAAATTTTTAGCTTTTTCCTGTTAATCCTAGCATGATAAAGAAGATTCAAAGAGAGTGAGATGCCAGCTCCTTTCATTCAGTCAGTAGCTTCAAACATTTCTGGTATATGAAAAACATGTTTTTCAATGGCAAAAATCAATGAATATTGTAAATGCACAAACAGTAATATCTCCACATTGCAAGGTGCAATTCCGAAATTTTTACCTTTTTCCTGTTAATCCTAGCATGATAAAGAAGATTCAAAGAGAGTGAGATGCCAGCTCCTTTCATTCAGTCAGTAGCTTCAAACATTTCTGGTATATGAAAAACATGTTTTTCAATGGCAAAAATCAATGAATATTGTAAATGCACAAACAGTAATATCTCCACATTGCACGGTGCAATTCTGAAATTTTTAGCTTTTTCCTGTTAATCCTAGCATGATAAAGAAGATTCAAAGAGAGTGAGATGCCAGCTCCTTTCATTCAGTCAGTAGCTTCAAACATTTCTGGTATATGAAAAACATGTTTTTCAATGGCAAAAATCAATGAATATTGTAAATGCACAAACAGTAATATCTCCACATTGCAAGGTGCAATTCTGAAATTTTTTGCTTTTTCCTGCTAATCCTAGCATGATAAAGAAGATTCAAAGAGAGTGAGATGCCAGCTCCTTTCATTCAGTCAGTAGCTTCAAACATTTCTGGTATATGAAAAACATGTTTTTCAATGGCAAAAATCAATGAATATTGTAAATGCACAAACAGTAATATCTCCACATTGCACAGTGCAATTCTGAAATTTTTAGCTTTTTCCTGTTAATCCTAGCATGATAAAGAAGATTCAAAGAGAGTGAGATGCCAGCTCCTTTCATTCAGTCAGTAGCTTCAAACATTTCTGGTATATGAAAAACATGTTTTTCAATGGCAAAAATCAATGAATATTGTAAATGCACAAACAGTAATATCTCCACATTGCAAGGTGCAATTCTGAAATTTTTTGCTTTTTCCTGTTAATCCTAGCATGATAAAGAAGATTCAAAGAGAGTGAGATGCCAGCTCCTTTCATTCAGTCAGTAGCTTCAAACATTTCTGGTATATGAAAAACATGTTTTTCAATGGCAAAAATCAATGAATATTGTAAATGCACAAACAGTAATATCTCCACATTGCAAGGTGCAATTCTGAAATTTTTAGCTTTTTCCTGTTAATCCTAGCATGATAAAGAAGATTCAGAGTGAGATGCCAGCTCCTTTCATTCAGTCAGTAGCTTCAAACATTTCTGGTATATGAAAAACATGTTTTTCAATGGCAAAAATCAATGAATATTGTAAATGCACAAACAGTAATATCTCCGCATTGCAAGGTGCAATTCTGAAATTTTTTGCTTTTTCCTGCTAATCCTAGCATGATAAAGAAGATTCAAAGAGAGTGAGATGCCAGCTCCTTTCATTCAGTCAGTAGCTTCAAACATTTCTGGTATATGAAAAACATGTTTTTCAATGGCAAAAATCAATGAATATTGTAAATGCACAAACAGTAATATCTCCACATTGCAAGGTGCAATTCTGAAATTTTTTGCTTTTTCCTGCTAATCCTAGCATGATAAAGATTCAAAGAGAGTGAGATGCCAGCTCCTTTCATTCAGTCAGTAGCTTCAAACATTTCTGGTATATGAAAAACGTTTTTCAATGGCAAAAATCAATGAATATTGTAAATGCACAAACAGTAATATCTCCACATTGCAAGGTGCAATTCTGAAATTTTTTGCTTTTTCCTGCTAATCCTAGCATGATAAAGAAGATTCAAAGAGAGTGAGATGCCAGCTCCTTTCATTCAGTCAGTAGCTTCAAACATTTCTGGTATATGAAAAACATGTTTTTCAATGGCAAAAATCAATGAATATTGTAAATGCACAAACAGTAATATCTCCACATTGCACGGTGCAATTCTGAAATTTTTAGCTTTTTCCTGTTAATCCTAGCATGATAAAGAAGATTCAAAGAGAGTGAGATGCCAGCTCCTTTCATTCAGTCAGTAGCTTCAAACATTTCTGGTATATGAAAAACGTTTTTCAATGGCAAAAATCAATGAATATTGTAAATGCACAAACAGTAATATCTCCACATTGCAAGGTGCAATTCTGAAATTTTTTGCTTTTTCCTGTTAATCCTAGCATGATAAAGAAGATTCAAAGAGTGAGATGCCAGCTCCTTTCATTCAGTCAGTAGCTTCAAACATTTCTGGTATATGAAAAACATGTTTTTCAATGGCAAAAATCAATGAATATTGTAAATGCACAAACAGTAATATCTCCGCATTGCAAGGTGCAATTCTGAAATTTTTTGCTTTTTCCTGCTAATCCTAGCATGATAAAGAAGATTCAAAGAGAGTGAGATGCCAGCTCCTTTCATTCAGTCAGTAGCTTCAAACATTTCTGGTATATGAAAAACATGTTTTTCAATGGCAAAAATCAATGAATATTGTAAAAGCACAAAACAGTAATATCTCCACATTGCACGGTGCAATTCTGAAATTTTTAGCTTTTTCCTGTTAATCCTAGCATGATAAAGAAGATTCAAAGAGAGTGAGATGCCAGCTCCTTTCATTCAGTCAGTAGCTTCAAACATTTCTGGTATATGAAAAACATGTTTTTCAATGGCAAAAATCAATGAATATTGTAAATGCACAAACAGTAATATCTCCACATTGCAAGGTGCAATTCTGAAATTTTTTGCTTTTTCCTGCTAATCCTAGCATGATACAGAAGATTCAAAGAGAGTGAGATGCCAGCTCCTTTCATTCAGTCAGTAGCTTCAAACATTTCTGGTATATGAAAAACATGTTTTTCAATGGCAAAAATCAATGAATATTGTAAATGCACAAACAGTAATATCTCCACATTGCACGGTGCAATTCTGAAATTTTTAGCTTTTTCCTGTTAATCCTAGCATGATAAAGAAGATTCAAAGAGAGTGAGATGCCAGCTCCTTTCATTCAGTCAGTAGCTTCAAACATTTCTGGTATATGAAAAACATGTTTTTCAATGGCAAAAATCAATGAATATTGTAAATGCACAAACAGTAATATCTCCACATTGCAAGGTGCAATTCTGAAATTTTTACCTTTTTCCTGTTAATCCTAGCATGATAAAGAAGATTCAAAGAGAGTGAGATGCCAGCTCCTTTCATTCAGTCAGTAGCTTCAAACATTTCTGGTATATGAAAAACATGTTTTTCAATGGCAAAAATCAATGAATATTGTAAATGCACAAACAGTAATATCTCCACATTGCAAGGTGCAATTCTGAAATTTTTTGCTTTTTCCTGCTAATCCTAGCATGATAAAGAAGATTCAAAGAGAGTGAGATGCCAGCTCCTTTCATTCAGTCAGTAGCTTCAAACATTTCTGGTATATGAAAAACATGTTTTTCAATGGCAAAAATCAATGAATATTGTAAATGCACAAACAGTAATATCTCCACATTGCACAGTGCAATTCTGAAATTTTTAGCTTTTTCCTGTTAATCCTAGCATGATAAAGAAGATTCAAAGAGAGTGAGATGCCAGCTCCTTTCATTCAGTCAGTAGCTTCAAACATTTCTGGTATATGAAAAACATGTTTTTCAATGGCAAAAATCAATGAATATTGTAAATGCACAAACAGTAATATCTCCACATTGCAAGGTGCAATTCTGAAATTTTTTGCTTTTTCCTGTTAATCCTAGCATGATAAAGAAGATTCAAAGAGAGTGAGATGCCAGCTCCTTTCATTCAGTCAGTAGCTTCAAACATTTCTGGTATATGAAAAACATGTTTTTCAATGGCAAAAATCAATGAATATTGTAAATGCACAAACAGTAATATCTCCACATTGCAAGGTGCAATTCTGAAATTTTTTGCTTTTTCCTGCTAATCCTAGCATGATAAAGAAGATTCAAAGAGAGTGAGATGCCAGCTCCTTTCATTCAGTCAGTAGCTTCAAACATTTCTGGTATATGAAAAACGTTTTTCAATGGCAAAAATCAATGAATATTGTAAATGCACAAACAGTAATATCTCCACATTGCAAGGTGCAATTCTGAAATTTTTTGCTTTTTCCTGTTAATCCTAGCATGATAAAGAAGATTCAAAGAGAGTGAGATGCCAGCTCCTTTCATTCAATCAGTAGCTTCAAACATTTCTGGTATATGAAAAACATGTTTTTCAATGGCAAAAATCAATGAATATTGTAAATGCACAAACAGTAATATCTCCACATTGCAAGGTGCAATTCTGAAATTTTTACCTTTTTCCTGTTAATCCTAGCATGATAAAGAAGATTCAAAGAGAGTGAGATGCCAGCTCCTTTCATTCAGTCAGTAGCTTCAAACATTTCTGGTATATGAAAAACATGTTTTTCAATGGCAAAAATCAATGAATATTGTAAATGCACAAACAGTAATATCTCCACATTGCAAGGTGCAATTCTGAAATTTTTTGCTTTTTCCTGCTAATCCTAGCATGATAAAGAAGATTCAAAGAGAGTGAGATGCCAGCTCCTTTCATTCAGTCAGTAGCTTCAAACATTTCTGGTATATGAAAAACATGTTTTTCAATGGCAAAAATCAATGAATATTGTAAATGCACAAACAGTAATATCTCCACATTGCAAGGTGCAATTCTGAAATTTTTTGCTTTTTCCTGTTAATCCTAGCATGATAAAGAAGATTCAAAGAGAGTGAGATGCCAGCTCCTTTCATTCAGTCAGTAGCTTCAAACATTTCTGGTATATGAAAAACATGTTTTTCAATGGCAAAAATCAATGAATATTGTAAATGCACAAACAGTAATATCTCCACATTGCAAGGTGCAATTCTGAAATTTTTTGCTTTTTCCTGCTAATCCTAGCATGATAAAGAAGATTCAAAGAGAGTGAGATGCCAGCTCCTTTCATTCAGTCAGTAGCTTCAAACATTTCTGGTATATGAAAAACGTTTTTCAATGGCAAAAATCAATGAATATTGTAAATGCACAAACAGTAATATCTCCACATTGCAAGGTGCAATTCTGAAATTTTTTGCTTTTTCCTGTTAATCCTAGCATGATAAAGAAGATTCAAAGAGAGTGAGATGCCAGCTCCTTTCATTCAATCAGTAGCTTCAAACATTTCTGGTATATGAAAAACATGTTTTTCAATGGCAAAAATCAATGAATATTGTAAATGCACAAACAGTAATATCTCCGCATTGCAAGGTGCAATTCTGAAATTTTTTGCTTTTTCCTGCTAATCCTAGCATGATAAAGAAGATTCAAAGAGAGTGAGATGCCAGCTCCTTTCATTCAGTCAGTAGCTTCAAACATTTCTGGTATATGAAAAACATGTTTTTCAATGGCAAAAATCAATGAATATTGTAAATGCACAAACAGTAATATCTCCACATTGCACGGTGCAATTCTGAAATTTTTAGCTTTTTCCTGCTAATCCTAGCATGATAAAGAAGATTCAAAGAGAGTGAGATGCCAGCTCCTTTCATTCAGTCAGTAGCTTCAAACATTTCTGGTATATGAAAAACATGTTTTTCAATGGCAAAAATCAATGAATATTGTAAATGCACAAACAGTAATATCTCCACATTGCAAGGTGCAATTCTGAAATTTTTTGCTTTTTCCTGCTAATCCTAGCATGATAAAGAAGATTCAAAGAGAGTGAGATGCCAGCTCCTTTCATTCAGTCAGTAGCTTCAAACATTTCTGGTATATGAAAAACATGTTTTCCAATGGCAAAAATCAATGAATATTGTAAATGCACAAACAGTAATATCTCCACATTGCACGGTGCAATTCTGAAATTTTTAGCTTTTTCCTGTTAATCCTAGCATGATAAAGAAGATTCAAAGAGAGTGAGATGCCAGCTCCTTTCATTCAGTCAGTAGCTTCAAACATTTCTGGTATATGAAAAACATGTTTTTCAATGGCAAAAATCAATGAATATTGTAAATGCACAAACAGTAATATCTCCACATTGCACGGTGCAATTCTGAAATTTTTACCTTTTTCCTGTTAATCCTAGCATGATAAAGAAGATTCAAAGAGAGAGATGCCAGCTCCTTTCATTCAGTCAGTAGCTTCAAACATTTCTGGTATATGAAAAACGTTTTTCAATGGCAAAAATCAATGAATATTGTAAATGCACAAACAGTAATATCTCCACATTGCAAGGTGCAATTCTGAAATTTTTTGCTTTTTCCTGTTAATCCTAGCATGATAAAGAAGATTCAAAGAGAGTGAGATGCCAGCTCCTTTCATTCAGTCAGTAGCTTCAAACATTTCTGGTATATGAAAAACATGTTTTTCAATGGCAAAAATCAATGAATATTGTAAATGCACAAACAGTAATATCTCCACATTGCAAGGTGCAATTCTGAAATTTTTTGCTTTTTCCTGCTAATCCTAGCATGATAAAGAAGATTCAAAGAGAGTGAGATGCCAGCTCCTTTCATTCAGTCAGTAGCTTCAAACATTTCTGGTATATGAAAAACGTTTTTCAATGGCAAAAATCAATGAATATTGTAAATGCACAAACAGTAATATCTCCACATTGCAAGGTGCAATTCTGAAATTTTTTGCTTTTTCCTGCTAATCCTAGCATGATAAAGAAGATTCAAAGAGAGTGAGATGCCAGCTCCTTTCATTCAGTCAGTAGCTTCAAACATTTCTGGTATATGAAAAACATGTTTTTCAATGGCAAAAATCAATGAATATTGTAAATGCACAAACAGTAATATCTCCACATTGCACGGTGCAATTCTGAAATTTTTAGCTTTTTCCTGTTAATCCTAGCATGATAAAGAAGATTCAAAGAGAGTGAGATGCCAGCTCCTTTCATTCAGTCAGTAGCTTCAAACATTTCTGGTATATGAAAAACGTTTTTCAATGGCAAAAATCAATGAATATTGTAAATGCACAAACAGTAATATCTCCACATTGCAAGGTGCAATTCTGAAATTTTTTGCTTTTTCCTGTTAATCATAGCATGATAAAGAAGATTCAAAGAGAGTGAGATGCCAGCTCCTTTCATTCAGTCAGTAGCTTCAAACATTTCTGGTATATGAAAAACATGTTTTTCAATGGCAAAAATCAATGAATATTGTAAATGCACAAACAGTAATATCTCCGCATTGCAAGGTGCAATTCTGAAATTTTTTGCTTTTTCCTGCTAATCCTAGCATGATAAAGAAGATTCAAAGAGAGTGAGATGCCAGCTCCTTTCATTCAGTCAGTAGCTTCAAACATTTCTGGTATATGAAAAACATGTTTTTCAATGGCAAAAATCAATGAATATTGTAAATGCACAAACAGTAATATCTCCACATTGCACGGTGCAATTCTGAAATTTTTAGCTTTTTCCTGTTAATCCTAGCATGATAAAGAAGATTCAAAGAGAGTGAGATGCCAGCTCCTTTCATTCAGTCAGTAGCTTCAAACATTTCTGGTATATGAAAAACATGTTTTTCAATGGCAAAAATCAATGAATATTGTAAATGCACAAACAGTAATATCTCCACATTGCAAGGTGCAATTCTGAAATTTTTTGCTTTTTCCTGCTAATCCTAGCATGATAAAGAAGATTCAAAGAGAGTGAGATGCCAGCTCCTTTCATTCAGTCAGTAGCTTCAAACATTTCTGGTATATGAAAAACATGTTTTTCAATGGCAAAAATCAATGAATATTGTAAATGCACAAACAGTAATATCTCCACATTGCACGGTGCAATTCTGAAATTTTTAGCTTTTTCCTGTTAATCCTAGCATGATAAAGAAGATTCAAAGAGAGTGAGATGCCAGCTCCTTTCATTCAGTCAGTAGCTTCAAACATTTCTGGTATATGAAAAACATGTTTTTCAATGGCAAAAATCAATGAATATTGTAAATGCACAAACAGTAATATCTCCACATTGCAAGGTGCAATTCTGAAATTTTTTGCTTTTTCCTGTTAATCCTAGCATGATAAAGAAGATTCAAAGAGAGTGAGATGCCAGCTCCTTTCATTCAGTCAGTAGCTTCAAACATTTCTGGTATATGAAAAACATGTTTTTCAATGGCAAAAATCAATGAATATTGTAAATGCACAAACAGTAATATCTCCACATTGCAAGGTGCAATTCTGAAATTTTTAGCTTTTTCCTGTTAATCCTAGCATGATAAAGAAGATTCAGAGTGAGATGCCAGCTCCTTTCATTCAGTCAGTAGCTTCAAACATTTCTGGTATATGAAAAACATGTTTTTCAATGGCAAAAATCAATGAATATTGTAAATGCACAAACAGTAATATCTCCGCATTGCAAGGTGCAATTCTGAAATTTTTTGCTTTTTCCTGCTAATCCTAGCATGATAAAGAAGATTCAAAGAGAGTGAGATGCCAGCTCCTTTCATTCAGTCAGTAGCTTCAAACATTTCTGGTATATGAAAAACATGTTTTTCAATGGCAAAAATCAATGAATATTGTAAATGCACAAACAGTAATATCTCCACATTGCAAGGTGCAATTCTGAAATTTTTTGCTTTTTCCTGCTAATCCTAGCATGATAAAGATTCAAAGAGAGTGAGATGCCAGCTCCTTTCATTCAGTCAGTAGCTTCAAACATTTCTGGTATATGAAAAACGTTTTTCAATGGCAAAAATCAATGAATATTGTAAATGCACAAACAGTAATATCTCCACATTGCAAGGTGCAATTCTGAAATTTTTTGCTTTTTCCTGCTAATCCTAGCATGATAAAGAAGATTCAAAGAGAGTGAGATGCCAGCTCCTTTCATTCAGTCAGTAGCTTCAAACATTTCTGGTATATGAAAAACATGTTTTTCAATGGCAAAAATCAATGAATATTGTAAATGCACAAACAGTAATATCTCCACATTGCACGGTGCAATTCTGAAATTTTTAGCTTTTTCCTGTTAATCCTAGCATGATAAAGAAGATTCAAAGAGAGTGAGATGCCAGCTCCTTTCATTCAGTCAGTAGCTTCAAACATTTCTGGTATATGAAAAACGTTTTTCAATGGCAAAAATCAATGAATATTGTAAATGCACAAACAGTAATATCTCCACATTGCAAGGTGCAATTCTGAAATTTTTTGCTTTTTCCTGTTAATCCTAGCATGATAAAGAAGATTCAAAGAGTGAGATGCCAGCTCCTTTCATTCAGTCAGTAGCTTCAAACATTTGTGGTATATGAAAAACATGTTTTTCAATGGCAAAAATCAATGAATATTGTAAATGCACAAACAGTAATATCTCCGCATTGCAAGGTGCAATTCTGAAATTTTTTGCTTTTTCCTGCTAATCCTAGCATGATAAAGAAGATTCAAAGAGAGTGAGATGCCAGCTCCTTTCATTCAGTCAGTAGCTTCAAACATTTCTGGTATATGAAAAACATGTTTTTCAATGGCAAAAATCAATGAATATTGTAAAAGCACAAAACAGTAATATCTCCACATTGCACGGTGCAATTCTGAAATTTTTAGCTTTTTCCTGTTAATCCTAGCATGATAAAGAAGATTCAAAGAGAGTGAGATGCCAGCTCCTTTCATTCAGTCAGTAGCTTCAAACATTTCTGGTATATGAAAAACATGTTTTTCAATGGCAAAAATCAATGAATATTGTAAATGCACAAACAGTAATATCTCCACATTGCAAGGTGCAATTCTGAAATTTTTTGCTTTTTCCTGCTAATCCTAGCATGATACAGAAGATTCAAAGAGAGTGAGATGCCAGCTCCTTTCATTCAGTCAGTAGCTTCAAACATTTCTGGTATATGAAAAACATGTTTTTCAATGGCAAAAATCAATGAATATTGTAAATGCACAAACAGTAATATCTCCACATTGCACGGTGCAATTCTGAAATTTTTAGCTTTTTCCTGTTAATCCTAGCATGATAAAGAAGATTCAAAGAGAGTGAGATGCCAGCTCCTTTCATTCAGTCAGTAGCTTCAAACATTTCTGGTATATGAAAAACATGTTTTTCAATGGCAAAAATCAATGAATATTGTAAATGCACAAACAGTAATATCTCCACATTGCAAGGTGCAATTCTGAAATTTTTACCTTTTTCCTGTTAATCCTAGCATGATAAAGAAGATTCAAAGAGAGTGAGATGCCAGCTCCTTTCATTCAGTCAGTAGCTTCAAACATTTCTGGTATATGAAAAACATGTTTTTCAATGGCAAAAATCAATGAATATTGTAAATGCACAAACAGTAATATCTCCACATTGCAAGGTGCAATTCTGAAATTTTTTGCTTTTTCCTGCTAATCCTAGCATGATAAAGAAGATTCAAAGAGAGTGAGATGCCAGCTCCTTTCATTCAGTCAGTAGCTTCAAACATTTCTGGTATATGAAAAACATGTTTTTCAATGGCAAAAATCAATGAATATTGTAAATGCACAAACAGTAATATCTCCACATTGCACAGTGCAATTCTGAAATTTTTAGCTTTTTCCTGTTAATCCTAGCATGATAAAGAAGATTCAAAGAGAGTGAGATGCCAGCTCCTTTCATTCAGTCAGTAGCTTCAAACATTTCTGGTATATGAAAAACATGTTTTTCAATGGCAAAAATCAATGAATATTGTAAATGCACAAACAGTAATATCTCCACATTGCAAGGTGCAATTCTGAAATTTTTTGCTTTTTCCTGTTAATCCTAGCATGATAAAGAAGATTCAAAGAGAGTGAGATGCCAGCTCCTTTCATTCAGTCAGTAGCTTCAAACATTTCTGGTATATGAAAAACATGTTTTTCAATGGCAAAAATCAATGAATATTGTAAATGCACAAACAGTAATATCTCCACATTGCAAGGTGCAATTCTGAAATTTTTTGCTTTTTCCTGCTAATCCTAGCATGATAAAGAAGATTCAAAGAGAGTGAGATGCCAGCTCCTTTCATTCAGTCAGTAGCTTCAAACATTTCTGGTATATGAAAAACGTTTTTCAATGGCAAAAATCAATGAATATTGTAAATGCACAAACAGTAATATCTCCACATTGCAAGGTGCAATTCTGAAATTTTTTGCTTTTTCCTGTTAATCCTAGCATGATAAAGAAGATTCAAAGAGAGTGAGATGCCAGCTCCTTTCATTCAATCAGTAGCTTCAAACATTTCTGGTATATGAAAAACATGTTTTTCAATGGCAAAAATCAATGAATATTGTAAATGCACAAACAGTAATATCTCCACATTGCAAGGTGCAATTCTGAAATTTTTACCTTTTTCCTGTTAATCCTAGCATGATAAAGAAGATTCAAAGAGAGTGAGATGCCAGCTCCTTTCATTCAGTCAGTAGCTTCAAACATTTCTGGTATATGAAAAACATGTTTTTCAATGGCAAAAATCAATGAATATTGTAAATGCACAAACAGTAATATCTCCACATTGCAAGGTGCAATTCTGAAATTTTTTGCTTTTTCCTGCTAATCCTAGCATGATAAAGAAGATTCAAAGAGAGTGAGATGCCAGCTCCTTTCATTCAGTCAGTAGCTTCAAACATTTCTGGTATATGAAAAACATGTTTTTCAATGGCAAAAATCAATGAATATTGTAAATGCACAAACAGTAATATCTCCACATTGCACAGTGCAATTCTGAAATTTTTAGCTTTTTCCTGTTAATCCTAGCATGATAAAGAAGATTCAAAGAGAGTGAGATGCCAGCTCCTTTCATTCAGTCAGTAGCTTCAAACATTTCTGGTATATGAAAAACATGTTTTTCAATGGCAAAAATCAATGAATATTGTAAATGCACAAACAGTAATATCTCCACATTGCAAGGTGCAATTCTGAAATTTTTTGCTTTTTCCTGTTAATCCTAGCATGATAAAGAAGATTCAAAGAGAGTGAGATGCCAGCTCCTTTCATTCAGTCAGTAGCTTCAAACATTTCTGGTATATGAAAAACATGTTTTTCAATGGCAAAAATCAATGAATATTGTAAATGCACAAACAGTAATATCTCCACATTGCAAGGTGCAATTCTGAAATTTTTTGCTTTTTCCTGCTAATCCTAGCATGATAAAGAAGATTCAAAGAGAGTGAGATGCCAGCTCCTTTCATTCAGTCAGTAGCTTCAAACATTTCTGGTATATGAAAAACGTTTTTCAATGGCAAAAATCAATGAATATTGTAAATGCACAAACAGTAATATCTCCACATTGCAAGGTGCAATTCTGAAATTTTTTGCTTTTTCCTGTTAATCCTAGCATGATAAAGCAGATTCAAAGAGAGTGAGATGCCAGCTCCTTTCATTCAATCAGTAGCTTCAAACATTTCTGGTATATGAAAAACATGTTTTTCAATGGCAAAAATCAATGAATATTGTAAATGCACAAACAGTAATATCTCCGCATTGCAAGGTGCAATTCTGAAATTTTTTGCTTTTTCCTGCTAATCCTAGCATGATAAAGAAGATTCAAAGAGAGTGAGATGCCAGCTCCTTTCATTCAGTCAGTAGCTTCAAACATTTCTGGTATATGAAAAACATGTTTTTCAATGGCAAAAATCAATGAATATTGTAAATGCACAAACAGTAATATCTCCACATTGCACGGTGCAATTCTGAAATTTTTAGCTTTTTCCTGCTAATCCTAGCATGATAAAGAAGATTCAAAGAGAGTGAGATGCCAGCTCCTTTCATTCAGTCAGTAGCTTCAAACATTTCTGGTATATGAAAAACATGTTTTTCAATGGCAAAAATCAATGAATATTGTAAATGCACAAACAGTAATATCTCCACATTGCAAGGTGCAATTCTGAAATTTTTTGCTTTTTCCTGCTAATCCTAGCATGATAAAGAAGATTCAAAGAGAGTGAGATGCCAGCTCCTTTCATTCAGTCAGTAGCTTCAAACATTTCTGGTATATGAAAAACATGTTTTCCAATGGCAAAAATCAATGAATATTGTAAATGCACAAACAGTAATATCTCCACATTGCACGGTGCAATTCTGAAATTTTTAGCTTTTTCCTGTTAATCCTAGCATGATAAAGAAGATTCAAAGAGAGTGAGATGCCAGCTCCTTTCATTCAGTCAGTAGCTTCAAACATTTCTGGTATATGAAAAACATGTTTTTCAATGGCAAAAATCAATGAATATTGTAAATGCACAAACAGTAATATCTCCACATTGCACGGTGCAATTCTGAAATTTTTACCTTTTTCCTGTTAATCCTAGCATGATAAAGAAGATTCAAAGAGAGAGATGCCAGCTCCTTTCATTCAGTCAGTAGCTTCAAACATTTCTGGTATATGAAAAACGTTTTTCAATGGCAAAAATCAATGAATATTGTAAATGCACAAACAGTAATATCTCCACATTGCAAGGTGCAATTCTGAAATTTTTTGCTTTTTCCTGTTAATCCTAGCATGATAAAGAAGATTCAAAGAGAGTGAGATGCCAGCTCCTTTCATTCAGTCAGTAGCTTCAAACATTTCTGGTATATGAAAAACATGTTTTTCAATGGCAAAAATCAATGAATATTGTAAATGCACAAACAGTAATATCTCCACATTGCAAGGTGCAATTCTGAAATTTTTTGCTTTTTCCTGCTAATCCTAGCATGATAAAGAAGATTCAAAGAGAGTGAGATGCCAGCTCCTTTCATTCAGTCAGTAGCTTCAAACATTTCTGGTATATGAAAAACGTTTTTCAATGGCAAAAATCAATGAATATTGTAAATGCACAAACAGTAATATCTCCACATTGCAAGGTGCAATTCTGAAATTTTTTGCTTTTTCCTGCTAATCCTAGCATGATAAAGAAGATTCAAAGAGAGTGAGATGCCAGCTCCTTTCATTCAGTCAGTAGCTTCAAACATTTCTGGTATATGAAAAACATGTTTTTCAATGGCAAAAATCAATGAATATTGTAAATGCACAAACAGTAATATCTCCACATTGCACGGTGCAATTCTGAAATTTTTAGCTTTTTCCTGTTAATCCTAGCATGATAAAGAAGATTCAAAGAGAGTGAGATGCCAGCTCCTTTCATTCAGTCAGTAGCTTCAAACATTTCTGGTATATGAAAAACGTTTTTCAATGGCAAAAATCAATGAATATTGTAAATGCACAAACAGTAATATCTCCACATTGCAAGGTGCAATTCTGAAATTTTTTGCTTTTTCCTGTTAATCATAGCATGATAAAGAAGATTCAAAGAGAGTGAGATGCCAGCTCCTTTCATTCAGTCAGTAGCTTCAAACATTTCTGGTATATGAAAAACATGTTTTTCAATGGCAAAAATCAATGAATATTGTAAATGCACAAACAGTAATATCTCCGCATTGCAAGGTGCAATTCTGAAATTTTTTGCTTTTTCCTGCTAATCCTAGCATGATAAAGAAGATTCAAAGAGAGTGAGATGCCAGCTCCTTTCATTCAGTCAGTAGCTTCAAACATTTCTGGTATATGAAAAACATGTTTTTCAATGGCAAAAATCAATGAATATTGTAAATGCACAAACAGTAATATCTCCACATTGCACGGTGCAATTCTGAAATTTTTAGCTTTTTCCTGTTAATCCTAGCATGATAAAGAAGATTCAAAGAGAGTGAGATGCCAGCTCCTTTCATTCAGTCAGTAGCTTCAAACATTTCTGGTATATGAAAAACATGTTTTTCAATGGCAAAAATCAATGAATATTGTAAATGCACAAACAGTAATATCTCCACATTGCAAGGTGCAATTCTGAAATTTTTTGCTTTTTCCTGCTAATCCTAGCATGATAAAGAAGATTCAAAGAGAGTGAGATGCCAGCTCCTTTCATTCAGTCAGTAGCTTCAAACATTTCTGGTATATGAAAAACATGTTTTTCAATGGCAAAAATCAATGAATATTGTAAATGCACAAACAGTAATATCTCCACATTGCACGGTGCAATTCTGAAATTTTTAGCTTTTTCCTGTTAATCCTAGCATGATAAAGAAGATTCAAAGAGAGTGAGATGCCAGCTCCTTTCATTCAGTCAGTAGCTTCAAACATTTCTGGTATATGAAAAACATGTTTTTCAATGGCAAAAATCAATGAATATTGTAAATGCACAAACAGTAATATCTCCACATTGCAAGGTGCAATTCTGAAATTTTTTGCTTTTTCCTGTTAATCCTAGCATGATAAAGAAGATTCAAAGAGAGTGAGATGCCAGCTCCTTTCATTCAGTCAGTAGCTTCAAACATTTCTGGTATATGAAAAACATGTTTTTCAATGGCAAAAATCAATGAATATTGTAAATGCACAAACAGTAATATCTCCACATTGCAAGGTGCAATTCTGAAATTTTTTGCTTTTTCCTGCTAATCCTAGCATGATAAAGACGATTCAAAGAGAGTGAGATGCCAGCTCCTTTCATTCAGTCAGTAGCTTCAAACATTTCTGGTATATGAAAAACGTTTTTCAATGGCAAAAATCAATGAATATTGTAAATGCACAAACAGTAATATCTCCACATTGCAAGGTGCAATTCTGAAATTTTTTGCTTTTTCCTGCTAATCCTAGCATGATAAAGAAGATTCAAAGAGAGTGAGATGCCAGCTCCTTTCATTCAGTCAGTAGCTTCAAACATTTCTGGTATATGAAAAACATGTTTTTCAATGGCAAAAATCAATGAATATTGTAAATGCACAAACAGTAATATCTCCACATTGCAAGGTGCAATTCTGAAATTTTTAGCTTTTTCCTGTTAATCCTAGCATGATAAAGAAGATTCAAAGAGAGTGAGATGCCAGCTCCTTTCATTCAGTCAGTAGCTTCAAACATTTCTGGTATATGAAAAACGTTTTTCAATGGCAAAAATCAATGAATATTGTAAATGCACAAACAGTAATATCTCCACATTGCAAGGTGCAATTCTGAAATTTTTTGCTTTTTCCTGTTAATCCTAGCATGATAAAGAAGATTCAAAGAGAGTGAGATGCCAGCTCCTTTCATTCAGTCAGTAGCTTCAAACATTTCTGGTATATGAAAAACATGTTTTTCAATGGCAAAAATCAATGAATATTGTAAATGCACAAACAGTAATATCTCCGCATTGCAAGGTGCAATTCTGAAATTTTTTGCTTTTTCCTGCTAATCCTAGCATGATAAAGAAGATTCAAAGAGAGTGAGATGCCAGCTCCTTTCATTCAGTCAGTAGCTTCAAACATTTCTGGTATATGAAAAACGTTTTTCAATGGCAAAAATCAATGAATATTGTAAATGCACAAACAGTAATATCTCCACATTGCAAGGTGCAATTCTGAAATTTTTTGCTTTTTCCTGCTAATCCTAGCATGATAAAGAAGATTCAAAGAGAGTGAGATGCCAGCTCCTTTCATTCAGTCAGTAGCTTCAAACATTTCTGGTATATGAAAAACATGTTTTTCAATGGCAAAAATCAATGAATATTGTAAATGCACAAACAGTAATATCTCCACATTGCACGGTGCAATTCTGAAATTTTTAGCTTTTTCCTGTTAATCCTAGCATGATAAAGAAGATTCAGAGTGAGATGCCAGCTCCTTTCATTCAGTCAGTAGCTTCAAACATTTCTGGTATATGAAAAACGTTTTTCAATGGCAAAAATCAATGAATATTGTAAATGCACAAACAGTAATATCTCCACATTGCAAGGTGCAATTCTGAAATTTTTTGCTTTTTCCTGTTAATCCTAGCATGATAAAGAAGATTCAAAGAGAGTGAGATGCCAGCTCCTTTCATTCAGTCAGTAGCTTCAAACATTTCTGGTATATGAAAAACATGTTTTTCAATGGCAAAAATCAATGAATATTGTAAATGCACAAACAGTAATATCTCCGCATTGCAAGGTGCAATTCTGAAATTTTTTGCTTTTTCCTGCTAATCCTAGCATGATAAAGAAGATTCAAAGAGAGTGAGATGCCAGCTCCTTTCATTCAGTCAGTAGCTTCAAACATTTCTGGTATATGAAAAACATGTTTTTCAATGGCAAAAATCAATGAATATTGTAAATGCACAAACAGTAATATCTCCACATTGCAAGGTGCAATTCTGAAATTTTTTGCTTTTTCCTGCTAATCCTAGCATGATAAAGAAGATTCAAAGAGAGTGAGATGCCAGCTCCTTTCATTCAGTCAGTAGCTTCAAACATTTCTGGTATATGAAAAACATGTTTTTCAATGGCAAAAATCAATGAATATTGTAAATGCACAAACAGTAATATCTCCACATTGCAAGGTGCAATTCTGAAATTTTTTGCTTTTTCCTGCTAATCCTAGCATGATAAAGAAGATTCAAAGAGAGTGAGATGCCAGCTCCTTTCATTCAGTCAGTAGCTTCAAACATTTCTGGTATATGAAAAACATGTTTTTCAATGGCAAAAATCAATGAATATTGTAAATGCACAAACAGTAATATCTCCACATTGCAAGGTGCAATTCTGAAATTTTTTGCTTTTTCCTGTTAATCCTAGCATGATAAAGAAGATTCAAAGAGAGTGAGATGCCAGCTCCTTTCATTCAGTCAGTAGCTTCAAACATTTCTGGTATATGAAAAACATGTTTTTCAATGGCAAAAATCAATGAATATTGTAAATGCACAAACAGTAATATCTCCACATTGCACGGTGCAATTCTGAAATTTTTAGCTTTTTCCTGTTAATCCTAGCATGATAAAGAAGATTCAAAGAGAGTGAGATGCCAGCTCCTTTCATTCAGTCAGTAGCTTCAAACATTTCTGGTATATGAAAAACATGTTTTTCAATGGCAAAAATCAATGAATATTGTAAATGCACAAACAGTAATATCTCCACATTGCAAGGTGCAATTCTGAAATTTTTTGCTTTTTCCTGTTAATCCTAGCATGATAAAGAAGATTCAAAGAGAGTGAGATGCCAGCTCCTTTCATTCAGTCAGTAGCTTCAAACATTTCTGGTATATGAAAAACATGTTTTTCAATGGCAAAAATCAATGAATATTGTAAATGCACAAACAGTAATATCTCCACATTGCAAGGTGCAATTCTGAAATTTTTTGCTTTTTCCTGCTAATCCTAGCATGATAAAGAAGATTCAAAGAGAGTGAGATGCCAGCTCCTTTCATTCAGTCAGTAGCTTCAAACATTTCTGGTATATGAAAAACGTTTTTCAATGGCAAAAATCAATGAATATTGTAAATGCACAAACAGTAATATCTCCACATTGCAAGGTGCAATTCTGAAATTTTTTGCTTTTTCCTGCTAATCCTAGCATGATAAAGAAGATTCAAAGAGAGTGAGATGCCAGCTCCTTTCATTCAGTCAGTAGCTTCAAACATTTCTGGTATATGAAAAACATGTTTTTCAATGGCAAAAATCAATGAATATTGTAAATGCACAAACAGTAATATCTCCACATTGCACGGTGCAATTCTGAAATTTTTAGCTTTTTCCTGTTAATCCTAGCATGATAAAGAAGATTCAAAGAGAGTGAGATGCCAGCTCCTTTCATTCAGTCAGTAGCTTCAAACATTTCTGGTATATGAAAAACGTTTTTCAATGGCAAAAATCAATGAATATTGTAAATGCACAAACAGTAATATCTCCACATTGCAAGGTGCAATTCTGAAATTTTTTGCTTTTTCCTGTTAATCCTAGCATGATAAAGAAGATTCAAAGAGAGTGAGATGCCAGCTCCTTTCATTCAGTCAGTAGCTTCAAACATTTCTGGTATATGAAAAACATGTTTTTCAATGGCAAAAATCAATGAATATTGTAAATGCACAAACAGTAATATCTCCGCATTGCAAGGTGCAATTGTGAAATTTTTTGCTTTTTCCTGCTAATCCTAGCATGATAAAGAAGATTCAAAGAGAGTGAGATGCCAGCTCCTTTCATTCAGTCAGTAGCTTCAAACATTTCTGGTATATGAAAAACGTTTTTCAATGGCAAAAATCAATGAATATTGTAAATGCACAAACAGTAATATCTCCACATTGCACGGTGCAATTCTGAAATTTTTAGCTTTTTCCTGTTAATCCTAGCATGATAACGAAGATTCAAAGAGAGTGAGATGCCAGCTCCTTTCATTCAGTCAGTAGCTTCAAACATTTCTGGTATATGAAAAACATGTTTTTCAATGGCAAAAATCAATGAATATTGTAAATGCACAAACAGTAATATCTCCACATTGCAAGGTGCAATTCTGAAATTTTTTCCTTTTTCCTGTTAATCCTAGCATGATAAAGAAGATTCAAAGAGAGTGAGATGCCAGCTCCTTTCATTCAGTCAGTAGCTTCAAACATTTCTGGTATATGAAAAACATGTTTTTCAATGGCAAAAATCAATGAATATTGTAAATGCACAAACAGTAATATCTCCACATTGCAAGGTGCAATTCTGAAATTTTTTGCTTTTTCCTGCTAATCCTAGCATGATAAAGAAGATTCAAAGAGAGTGAGATGCCAGCTCCTTTCATTCAGTCAGTAGCTTCAAACATTTCTGGTATATGAAAAACATGTTTTTCAATGGCAAAAATCAATGAATATTGTAAATGCACAAACAGTAATATCTCCACATTGCAAGGTGCAATTCTGAAATTTTTTGCTTTTTCCTGTTAATCCTAGCATGATAAAGAAGATTCAAAGAGAGTGAGATGCCAGCTCCTTTCATTCAGTCAGTAGCTTCAAACATTTCTGGTATATGAAAAACATGTTTTTCAATGGCAAAAATCAATGAATATTGTAAATGCACAAACAGTAATATCTCCACATTGCAAGGTGCAATTCTGAAATTTTTTGCTTTTTCCTGCTAATCCTAGCATGATAAAGAAGATTCAAAGAGAGTGAGATGCCAGCTCCTTTCATTCAGTCAGTAGCTTCAAACATTTCTGGTATATGAAAAACGTTTTTCAATGGCAAAAATCAATGAATATTGTAAATGCACAAACAGTAATATCTCCACATTGCACGGTGCAATTCTGAAATTTTTAGCTTTTTCCTGTTAATCCTAGCATGATAAAGAAGATTCAAAGAGAGTGAGATGCCAGCTCCTTTCATTCAGTCAGTAGCTTCAAACATTTCTGGTATATGAAAAACATGTTTTTCAATGGCAAAAATCAATGAATATTGTAAATGCACAAACAGTAATATCTCCACATTGCAAGGTGCAATTCTGAAATTTTTTGCTTTTTCCTGCTAATCCTAGCATGATAAAGAAGATTCAAAGAGAGTGAGATGCCAGCTCCTTTCATTCAGTCAGTAGCTTCAAACATTTCTGGTATATGAAAAACGTTTTTCAATGGCAAAAATCAATGAATATTGTAAATGCACAAACAGTAATATCTCCACATTGCAAGGTGCAATTCTGAAATTTTTTGCTTTTTCCTGTTAATCCTAGCATGATAAAGAAGATTCAAAGAGAGTGAGATGCCAGCTCCTTTCATTCAATCAGTAGCTTCAAACATTTCTGGTATATGAAAAACATGTTTTTCAATGGCAAAAATCAATGAATATTGTAAATGCACAAACAGTAATATCTCCACATTGCAAGGTGCAATTCTGAAATTTTTACCTTTTTCCTGTTAATCCTAGCATGATAAAGAAGATTCAAAGAGAGTGAGATGCCAGCTCCTTTCATTCAGTCAGTAGCTTCAAACATTTCTGGTATATGAAAAACATGTTTTTCAATGGCAAAAATCAATGAATATTGTAAATGCACAAACAG